>NW_005842719.1:461380-511093 GCF_000455745.1 Alligator sinensis
CACCTCGGGATAGCTGGTAACCAATGGTCAGGAAAAAACTGAACTCCTGAATGCCCACTTTGCTTCGGTATTTCACCAGACCATGGGGAAAATCAAGTGAGATAAGCCTCATAGCAGGCATGCCAGGACTGATAGCCTCCCCACTGTGGATGGTGAATGGGTGTAATGCCAACTAGAAAAACTATACATTTATAGTCCATTCCAGATTGCTGAAGGAGCTGGTGGCTGAGGTCATCGCAGAACCCCTGACAAAGTTCTTTCAGAATTTGTGGCGCACAGGGGAGATCCCTGAGGATTGGAAGAGGGCCAACACGGTGTCTATCTTCAAGAAGGGGAAGAGGGAGGACCCGGGCACCTAGAGGCCAGTCAGCCTAGCCTCTATCCCAGGGAAAATCCTGGAAAAGTTCATTAAAAAAAATCTATGTGCAATACACTCACAGAAGGCAAGATTCTGAATGACAGCCAGCATGGTTTTGTCACAGGTAGGTCTTACCAATCTCATCTCCTTCTATGACCAAGTTTCTCGCCACCTGGACATGGGAGACAAGGTAGACGTTATATATCTAGAGTTCCAAAAGGCTTTTGATCTAGTATCCCACAATATCCTTGTGGGAAAACTGGAAGACTGTGGGCTCAGCTGCTTGATGGTTCAGTGGGTGGGAAACTGGCTACAGGGTAGGACCCAGAGGGTTCTCACAAGCGGATCCGTGTTGTCATGGCGTGAAGTGGCCAGTGGTGTCCCTCATGGGTCCATGCTTGGACCAGTGCTTTTCAACATCTTTATCAATGATTTGGATGGGGGAGTGAAAAGTTCACTGGCCAAGTTCGCGGATGACACCAAGTTATGGGGCAGTGTGGCGATGCCAGAAGATAGGTTGCTGATACAGGAGGACCTGGAGAGGCTCGAGAGTTGGGCAGACCGGAACCAGATGAAGTTTAAAACTTCCAACTGTAAGGTGCTCCATCTGGAGGCAAATAACCCTCAACATACATACAGGCTCAGCAGTGACAGCCTGACTTGCACCATGGCTGAATGGGACCTAGGGGGAATTTCATAGACATTAGGGCTGGAAGGGACCTCGGAAGATCACCGGGTCCAGCCCCCTGCCTCAGGGGCAGGAAGTCAGTAATGACTGACCACCGTGTGAACATAAGTCGTCAGTGCAGTGCGGTGGCCAGCAGGGCAAACAACGTGCTGGCATGCATCAACCGATGCATCTTGTGTAAAACTAAGTGATACTCCTGTTGTACTTGGCACTGGTGGGACTGCAGTTGGACTACTGCATCTGGTTCTGGGCACTGCACTTCAATAAGGATGTGGAAAAACTTGAGAAGGTGCAGAGAAGAGCCATGGACTTGGCTCTGATCAGGGACTTGCAAGGCAGGCCATACGAGGAAAGGCTGAGGGACCTGCACCTCTTCAGCCTAAAGAAGAGAAGGTTGAGAGGGGACTTGATAGCAGCTTACCGCTATATCAGAGGAGTGCATCAGGAGCTCAGTGAACAGCTGTTCACTACGGCACCCCTGGGGAAGACCAGAACCAATGGATATAAAATCCTGGAAGGCCACTTCGGGCTTAATACCAGGAAAAACTCCTTCACAGTTAGGGTGTCCAGACTGCAGAATACACTCCCTCCAGAGGTGGTGCAGTCACCTACCTTGGAGGTTATCAAGAGGAGACTGGACAGTCACCTCGCTGGGGTCACTTGACTACAGCTGTCTTCCTGCCTAGAGCAGGGGGGCTGCACCCAATGATCTGCAAGGTCCCTTCCAGCCCTTAACAATCTATGAATCTAAGGGGCTATCTGGTAGAGGGTGGAGGTAGGGATGTGAACTCAACTAAGTTACATAACAAATATGCAGCCAACTAAGCCCCGGGCTGAAGGAGTGGGAAGGGGGAAGGGACATGATGCCTGTACAGCAGAGAATATACAGGAAACCCCACACAATAATACCGCATTTGAGTAGGGAATTGGTTTGTAGGCACACACACAGAGTTACAAATACAGATATGTGGGAAACAGGCTTTAGAAAGTCCTTGGAATCCTTTACGTGTGGTCAGGCAAGTCTCCTCTGCATCACTTCTGGTCAGCAGTTCGATAAGGTCCACTTACTAGCGCTGTCCTGTGATGTGCTCCACATAGATGTCCCTGGACCAGCGGATGGTGTTGGAAAACATGAGGCACTGCATCAGTTCGGCGTAGCTGTGAGATACGTAGCAGGTGTGCAGGATGCTCTTGTTGCTGGGGTCACACGTTTCAAGTGCCCCAATGATCAGTACCTCGACCGTCACACGTCGCATCCCCAGCACCTCAAGATGTCAGCCAGTAGCTGGTACTTCTCTCGCTTCCTTTCATGGGCCTCAACAAAGGCTTGCCACTGATTCTCAAAGGGGAGGGTGACATCTACCATCATGATGCGCCTGCTGGCCTCATTGGTCACAGCTGGCTCTCACAGCGTGGGATGGTGCAGCTGATGGACACGGTCCCTGCTGAGGCCAAGATGGCCTTGGCCAGTCAGTCCTGGACGGCACTGTTGTGCAGCTGCCACGCTCTGGCATGGGGCTTGCAGATGCACGACACATGGGGGAGGGTCTCTACCTTATAGCCACAGCTTCGGCACCATTTGTCACAGTTCCCATACTAGACAGTGATGCTGAGCTGCACGCAGTTGAGGTGGATGCAGTGGATGAAGTGCCAGTCCACAAGCTGGCATCTCACTTGGAGGTGAGATCAAAGACCCTGCTTTGGTCAGGTTTTGCCCTCAGTGTACTTGGCTCAGATGGCGGTACTTGGCCTTCAGGAACCATTCCAGAAGGGTCCTCGCGTAGGGAAGCGGGGGGGGGGGGGCTGCGCGGGGGGGAGGGGGGGGGGGGGGGGGGTGTCATGGTGACATGGTTGGTGTTGGGTGGTCAGGAGCATTGAGACTCCCAGTTCCTGAAGCTCCTCTTTCCAGGTCCAGGCACAGGTAATGCGCTTCCTAAGGTGGCATGTAGTATTGTGGGCTTGGCTCCACAGTGAGGCGAAGTTCTTGCCATCTTGGCTTAACTCATTTTCAAAAGAGCAGCTCAGGAAGGTTGCTGGGTTACGTCCAGTGGGCTGTCTCCCAGTCCTCTTGTGGGCAGCCCCTTCAGGGCACTGGCAGCAGCGCTGCTCACTATCTCATTTGGATAGGTCAGAAGACGAAAGGCGTGGGTGACCACTGCGGCTGATGGTGCTGACTGGCATCCCAAGCTCCCGGAGCATGTCAAAGATGTGGTGGGGGGGCATGGAGCCAAAGGGGTTGGAGATGTCTAGCCACACCACTGCGCACGGCCTTCTGGCCTGAGTGTCATCTGAAGCATGCTTGTAGCAGCCCTCATTAGAGAGGAATCCCTTCTGGCTCAGGCTGATATATTCCAGATACCACCCCCCCCACTACAAAGGATCCACATGCTAATTAGCTCCCAACTCATGCCTGGAACTGGGTGTTCTTGTCACAAGTCCCGGAACTCCAAAAGTGTATATGTGGATGAGGTGCAGGGCTGCCTAGTGTGTCTTTATGAGGACAGGTCCACAATAATCACATGTGACAGGCTGAGAAGCTGACAGCTGCATATAAGTTTGGTAAATGTTTGCCAGACCTTTAAGCTCATAAAGAAACAGGAATCATTGGAAATGGGAAAGAAAGGCACTGCTCAGCTGCAGAAGTGAAGAAGAAGTTGAAATGTATCTGATGCAGTGGTTCACCATGACTTGAAAAAGAGCTGGCACTGAAGGGGACTCGGCACAATGGGCACTATATTTTATTCAGATGGACTGCACTAATCTATCCTTGTGCTTGGCTAAGATCAAATTCTACAGTTTCCCTTTGCTCCCCTTTTGTTGGTACTTTTTTCACATTTGTTCAATAAAAGCATTTTTCTAACAGCTAGCTGTATCCTCACTCTCTACTTACCTGTGCCCCATCATTATGCCTCCCAAGTCCCTGAAAACTCAAAAGCATGGGTCCAAGCACTCTCCCCCACACTAACTCAAGTCAAGCAAACCTGAAGACCTTGGTCAAGTGCAGGCTGTTTATGAGAGAAGGGAAAGCAAAAATACGAAAATGCCCCACCCAGGTAATTTATCTCATAGGGCACATAAAGCAAGGATGAAAGCACTCCTCTCCATTTGTCCACTCTGAAGCATGCTGGGCTGGGTGCTCAGTCTCACCCCTAGTGTCAAAGCTATATCACTTTGTGAACTGGGTCCCAATTAGTGACATTTGGGAACAGTTCAACTGCTATACATGTCAGCATTAATTCTCTTCTGTAACAGAGGCCAGATCAGCTCCAGGGGAGTGTAGCTGTAATCTGTCCATACAATGAACAGTAGTCCCCCACAAAAAAAAAAAAAAAAAAAAAAAATCACATTCCAGATAGTCTTTAGTTGAAGCAGGGACCAAGGCCTGAATGTCCCTGCCAGAAACAACTGGGTCGGGAAGCATGGCATGCTGTTCACCAACTCGCATACAGAATTAGGGGCTGCAGGAAGAAATGCACATGGGCCTGCTATATTTGTACATAGTGTTTGTTACCTTTAAAGTAGATGGTGAAAATGGTAAAAAAATTGCTCTAAAATACCAAATGGACTCCCTTGATCTCTTAGAAAAAGTAAGCTTAGCATTCAGCAGAAGAGTTTTGACATTGCTCTTTGCACCTTTACCATCAAAATAATGTTAGCATTTTCTAAAACAGTTTCTCAACCCGGGGGGTCACAAGAATATATGAAAGGATTGTGAACAAACTTTAAAAATGGATCATACTTTGCATACATTTTGAAAAAAATAGATGCTGCTTGTGCTTCACCATATGTTAACACTGTGCATACTAATAAACAGGGATCTGGGTTTTCCATCTGCTGTGGAAAAACATGAGTTTTCTTCTTTAAAGGAAAAAAAATATGGGAAATTGAAGGTTTCCCCTTGTAGGCTGGCAGAGTTCCAGCCTGCGATGGGCTGCTTGGGTCTGGGGGTAAAAAAGAGAAAGGCGGGGACCAGGCAAGGCAGCCATCTATTCAATGAGCTGGAACTCAAAGAAGAATTCTGTAAGTGCACAGAATGACCTTTCAGAACTTGATTAGTGACCAACTAAGGGCTTCTCTACTTATGTAATCATGCCAGAAAACCTGTGTGCACTTTAACTTCAGACACATAGCTTTAAACCCATACAGTGTTATTCAGGAATCAAATACCTCCATGGGTAGTCCAGACCTTATGCATTCACCTGAGACCCAAGGGCATCTATACACATGCTCTGATGTGTTCTAATTTTAATGCATAGGAACAGACTCAATTAACTGAGTCTGCTGGAGCACTCTATTGAGAACATCTCACATTTCAAAATGGTGGCAAGGGCGCTTTACCTGAAGTTCATTTGATGAGCTTTAGTTAAAGTGCCCCCCCGTGCCATTTTGAAATGCAAGGACCTTGAACACATGAGGCACTGCAAGCATTTTAATTATAGTGGCTCTGTAATTAAAATACACCCCACCCCAGAGCATGTGTAAAAATGCCATAAGTGACAGACCACGGATAGGGAACCCCCAGCACGGGTGCCAGACCATGGCATGCATTTTGCTTGGCAAGCAAGCCTCAGGGTGGACAGTGGGGAAAGGGCTGGGGCTACACTGCCACAATAAGGGGAACCAAGAGGGGCCCGATCCCACTGAGCCAACATCTTACAAGTTGAGGCTGTGGGTGTTTTGGCACTTTGCCCAAAAACGTTGCTGACCCATCTCCCCACCCAGCAAGTAGCAAAGCTTTCCTCTCACACTGGCCTTCTGACAACCCTATCCTACTCAGCAGTCAGAAGCAAGTCATCTGAGCTTGTGTGTACATTGGTCAGATTATCCAAACACACACTTACACTGGAATGCCATATCAGAATTTCTCTGGCAATACCACTGGTTTTTACAGCAGCATTTCTCAACCCATTGGTCACAAGAATGTATGAAAGGGTCACAAAACAAACTTTAAAATTGGATTCTCCTTTAAAGGAGAAAACAAGAAAACATGGGAAGCTGTGGCTTTTCATGGGGAAAACATGGGAAACCATGGCTGCTTGGGGTCCCCCCATGCCCTACACACACCCACCCACCCCCTGTCCCACACACTGGGGGCTGGGCCCTGGGAGCAGTCAGTTGGGAGTGAGGGGCACAGGGTCAAGGTTGGTCATTTATTTTTACAAATAGGTCCTGGTACAAAGAGGTTGAAAACCACTGCTCTACATAATTTAAAAATTCTAGCTCTTTCTTTTAAAGAGCTCAGACTGATTTTTTTAAAGCAGAGCTAAATTGGCAGATGAATCAATCAGACTCTGCTGTATTGTCTAAAGTCTTTCCCACCATAGTACACTCAGTTTCACAGAAGGGAAATTAAAGTCAATACTTAAACAATGGAAGATGTTCCAATACAATGATTATGGCCAAGTAATTGCTTCTGCAAACAGACACCGCATACGGAAGAGGAGCTGGGTGCTGTATTTTACCCAAGCCACTGCAAACACCTCAAAGGGACACCATACTTCGGGGTTGGGGTTGTTGTTTTTTCAAAGACATTTTTGTGTTCCAAGCCGAATCAAATCCAAATCCATGAGTCAGTCCAGAACCGTAAGTGGCCCTACAACCAGCAAACATCCTCCACCCCCACCAGGAGCTTTAAATGTTTCCAAAGTCTTTTGGCAGCCATCCTACATGTAGGGCCAAGCCCAAAGGCTTGGGGTTGGGATGCCCCCCAAGTGTCGCCTGCCCTCAGCCATATGGCTGCAGGAACAAGCTAGGGAGAAGCCTCACTTTTATATAAAATGGGCATTAAGCCCCAACACCTTGGTGGGTACTAAACCACGCCAGAACAGTTATCCCTGAGAAGCTTAAGGAAAACTGCCTTCATGGACCCAGATACATGGCGTTTCCCCTGCCAGGTAAGCACAAGCACACCATGCCTAGGTGCAGAATGAACACAGGAATCTGCCCCAAGACCCGATGTTGCCAGTCTCCTTCAGCTGGCGCCGGCCTCGGACGAGCACAATTATAGCCGAGCGGCTCCGGCCAGCGACGCAAGGAACCACCGCCGCCCGCTACGCTACAAGCCCCGTCGCTCAGAGCGCAGGCGGGCAGCGGCTCCCTCCCCGCTGCCCCGCGAGTCATCCTTGAAGCAGCGGTACCCGCACATCAGCCGGAGCCGCCGCCCCTCCGCAAGCACTTTCCGGCCCCGCCCAAGCCCGGCAGTAGCCGGGGGGCGCGGCCGCGGAGCTCGGCCCGGCTCTCACCTCCAGGCTGTAGGTGCCCTGCAGCGCCGTGAAGTCCCGCAGAGCCGCGGCAGCGCTGGCAGCGTCCAGGTTGAGCTCCTGACAGAGGCGCTCGATGGCGACGCGGGCCGCGCCCTGGGCGGCTTCGGGGTCCCCCGCACGACCCTGCTCCAGGGACATGCCGGCCGCCCAGCCCAGCCCAGCCCCCGCCCAACAACCACGATCCCACAAGCCTTTGCGTCCAAAGCGCCAAAATCCTTCCGCCCCGCCCCTCGCTCTCGCGAGAACGTCCCCGGGCGACTCAGCCCGCTGCGGCTGCTGGAGTGGCATCTGCGAGCCCGGCGCAGCTCTTTCGCGTCCTGCCGCAGCCAGTCGCCCCCTTTGTTGACACGCTGGCTCGGTGGGGTGCCACGACGTGGTGACAGGACAGTGGCTCCGCGGGTTCTTCCTCTTGCTGCGAAATGCTCCAGGTCCCGCTACGCGGACAGGCGGGCTGGGAACGGGAGGTCCTGGACCGCCTTCGCCCCGGGCGCAGCGTGAAGCCCGGGGACTTCAGCGTTCACTAACGGAGGTTTAATCCCGGCGTCCGCATGTCGTGGGACAGTCACAAATGCTGACACTGCTCCCTCGCTGTCCGGGTAATGCTTGTGAGGAGCAATTTTCTCCCAGACGTGCCGCAGAGCCTAGGACCTGGTAACCAGCTCTGTTGGTTCACCCTTATAGCCTGGTTGGTCTCAGCTGCTGTGCTGTTTTCTGGCCAGTTCCCACCCCCAGTGCTTCTGCTTTACTCACCTCCGATTGCTGTGACTTCCTATCATGCAGCTGCCTGTAGCTACACAACCATGTAGTGAGCATAAATTAGATTGCTTTTAACTCCTTGTGGAGAAAGGGCCCCAATCCACTGGCATGACAGGGAGACTGAAAAAAAAAGTCACGTAATCGGCCATAGTGAAATAGTAAATACTGCATCAAGTTCCCATAGTTGTAGACTTGTAAAGTACTCCGATCCCCTATATGTGTCCTTAAGCTAAGGGTTGGGTATAAAGAGCAGAGGCTAAGGACTTGGTCTGAGATGGATGTAGCTGTTCTCTGGAATGGAGAGGAAAAACGCACTTAGTGCTGACCTCTGATGAGAGCAGGAGGTCTGGGGAGGATCAGTTTTGCCTTTTAAGGTGGGTGGGCAAAATACATTCCACAAGTCAGTTCCAGCCTGCCACACCATTCTCTCTAGCCCATGGGGCCTCCCCAAAAGACAATTATTACCAGCCCATGGTTGCCCCTCTGAAAGCCAGCAGGAGGCTCAGCCTTTCAGAGGTCATGCATCACCCGGCTGGGTTGACCTTGGGGCTCCCAGCACTCAGGGCAGGAGCACCATGTGGCGGCAGGGAGCCAGCCTGGCCCGACAGCTTGTAACTCCCCAGCACTCCAGCAGGGAGCCACGCATGATGGAGCCCAGCGGGCTCCATGCCACCACATGCAGTTCCCGGGTACTCTATCCGGGAGCTGTGCAGCATTGGGCAGGCCAGGCTGGCTCTGTACAAGCACATGGGGATCCCAGCACTGCAGGCAGGAGCCACACACCATCAGGCTGGGCCAGGCTGGCTTTGTCCCTCCATGTGTGGCTCTTTGCTGAAGTGCTGAGAACCCCTACGTGCTGGCCTAGCTTGGTGGCATGCACCTCCCTGGGCTGGCACTTCAGTGGGGAGCTGCACGCCATTGAGCCAGTTCTGTGCCACCATGTGCAGCTCCTGCAACTCAGCTGGAGCTGTGCACCGCTGGGGGGCTCTGCCTGCCACAGGAAACTGCTGCTGCTGGCAGCAGGGGCTATTCACCATGGGGCACTGTGTGACAGGGCCCACACCTCCCCCCATCATACCTACTCCCAACCCCCACCCCCCCCAACTCTCACCCCCAAACAACACCCACACAATATACAAGAGTAAGACTATTTTGTGCTATTATGCAATTGCCTCTATATATACTACACAAACACACAGAAATCAGGACAAAAATATTTTTTGAAATAAAATTAAAATATGTTCTAGTAGATGTTTGATTTTTAGTACATGATTTGGGAGTATTTTTGTGGTTCCAAGATGGCAAGCCCCCCTCAAAAAAACAGTACTTCTGGGGCAAGTAGAGGGACTTTCAGTGGCAAAGATCAGGGGTTAGTGGTGGGACGTCTGACCCCAAGACGGCAACCTGGGAATGTGGCTACCATTGCAGCCCTCAACAGCTCACCAAAAGTCAGTAAGTGGTCCTTCAGCCGAAATAATTGGTCACCCCTGCTCCAAGGGCACGTCTACACAAGACATTTACTGCAGTTGCTTAATTAGCTCCACAGTAAATGTCTCAGTGTCTTGACATGCAATGCTATTACAATAGAGTAAACTAATTAATTCTGCCATAGGTTAGTGCTTGCAAATACAAGTAGTGTCCTGTGGCGGAGTTTTTTTTTTCTCTGCATCAGCATGTGTGTAGATGCTTATATAGCTGGATGGAGCACAAGGGTGCTTCAGTGCAGGGTCTGCCTGCTGGCTAGCCTCACACTGAAGCACCCTCATGCACCAGCCAGCCCCTCTGCAGCACATTGAGCCAAGTCAGAGTAGCCCCGGGCTGGCAGGCTGACCCCCCACCTCTGGGGCCTCCTGCCAGCTGGGGCTGCTCCAACCTAGCTCAATGTGCTGTGGACCCAGGCACATGTCCAAATGCAGTGCCCAGGGGCAATAAACTCGAGCATAATATGCGCCAGAGTTTATTGCTGCACATTTATAGCACATGTAGATGTGACCTAAGGGTAAGAAAAGATCTGGATAGGGATTAATGCTGCCCCAATATATAGTTGAAAATACTTATCCACCTCCACAGTGAGAAAATTCTTCCTGATCATCAACCTAAATGTCCTCCACTGTAGTGTGAAGCCATTGCTCCTAGTCCTGTCCCCTACAGCAGCAGAGAAAAGTCTTATCTTCATCCTCTATAATCTCCATTCAGGTATTTGAAAACTTATCAAATCCCCTCTACCAGTCTTGTCTTGTCTATACTGAAGAACCCTAGTTCTTTCGACCTTTCCTCGTAAGTCATGTTTTCCAGACCTCATCATTTTTGTCGCTCTCATCTAGACTCTTTCTTATCTGTCCACATCTTCTTGAAGTATGAAGCTGTAAGAGGACCTGTGACAAGGGGCCATCATGAGGCTGGTCACAACACCAGCCTGTGCACCTCTCTAGGGCTATCCACCCATCTGACTCACCTGCCACTCCTTTGTTGGAACTAAAGAGTTGTTTGTACATAGGCAGGAGGCTGCCCATTTATTGCCTGATGCCCAGGGCATAATACATGGCTCCAAGCCATCCCTACACCATGTTTCATGCCTTGCAGATGGCATTCAAAAATCACTTCAAACTCTCCTGGACCCTTAGTTGGGCTGCACTCGGCCTCTGACCTACAATTGGCCTTGGATGTACTTTGGCCCGGTCTCTGGCCCAAACTTGGCCTCAGATGTCCTCAGACATGCTTTGGTCATGTGCTTCCTTTCTGGGGCCACAACTCCGCCCCATCATTGGGGCCTCTACTCCACTCCCTCACTGGGCTTCTGTGCCTGACATCCCTTAGGCTTCATTCTGGGCTCCTTGCTGCTATGGGCTCCTTGCCCTTCATCTCATTCTGGGCTCCTTGCTTTTATGGGCTCAGGTCCCTTGCTGGACCTTGCCCATGTCTCAAACCCCACCATGCGCCATATGCACTCTGCCCTACTCTGTATAGTTTCATAGTTGGTAGGGTAGGAAGGGACCTGAGCAGATCATTAAGTCCGACCCCCTGCCATGGACAGGAAAGAATGCTGGGGTCAAACGACCCCAGCAAGGTGTCTATCTAGCCTCCTTTTGAAGACCCCCAGGGTAGGAGCCAGCATCACTTCCCTTGGGAGTTGGTTCCAAATCCTAGCCGCCCTGACTGTGAAGTAGTGCCTCCTGATATCAACCCTGAATCTACTTTCCGTCAACTTACGGCCGTTATTCCGTGTTACTCCCGGTAGTGCTTGGGGGAACAAGGACTCTCCCACTGCCTGCTGGTCTCCCTTGGCCAGTTTATAGATAGCCACCAGATCCCCTCTCAGCCTTCTCTAGTGGAGGCTGAACAGGTTCAGGTCTCATAGCCTCTCCTCGTAGGGCCTGCCCTGCTGCCCCCTGATCATGCGAGTGGCTCTCCTCTGGACCCTCTTGATGTTGTCCACATCCCTCCTGAAGTGCGGCACCCAGAATTGGATGCAGTACTCCAACTGTGGCCTGACCAATGTCATATAGAGGAGGAGGATCACCTCCTTGGACCTGCTTGAGATGCATCTGTGGATGCATGACAAGGTGCAGTTAGCCTTCCTGACTGCGTCCCCACATTGGCGGCCCATGTTCATCTTGGAGTCTATAAATTATTCCAAGATCCTTTTCTGCCTCTGTGCTGATGAGAAGGGAGTTCCCCAGCCTGTAGGTATCCTGCTGGTTCTTTTTCCCTAGGTGCAGTACCCTGCACTTGTCAGTATTGAACCCCATCTTATTCTTATCCGCCCACCCCTGTAACCCGTCCAGCTCCTCCCTCCCTTCTAGCGTGCCCACTTCTCCCCACATCTTAATGTCATCTGCAAATTTGAACAAGGTGCTTTTTACCCCCTCATCCAAGTCACTGATGAAGATGTTGAACAGATGGCCCTCCAGGTCCCATTGGCCCCACACCATACAGCCCTTCAGTCTTCCTCTCTCTTGCACTTGGTACTGGCCCCTCACAGATCTTCAGGCTGCCCAATTCAGGCCCTACAACAGGGCGTCACGCCTACTGCCCCACGCTCTGGGCTGACTCTGGCCCCTGCCTTCTCTGGCCTCGGACATCCCAAACTTGGCCCCCTCAGGCCTCAGGCATCTGTTGACATACCTGGGTCCTAACCTGCCCCCTCTATGGGGTAATCCACCAGGTCATGGGGGCTGAGGCTTTCCAGTGCCCCATCCTCGCCTTTCAATGGGGAGTCACAGGTGTGGCATTTCCTGGAGGTTGGCCCACCACACCATCCAACCCCAGCAGGGTGCAGTTTTCAGTTTTACCTGGGACCACAGGAATCTCCTCCATCCCCATAGTTCTTACCCTGACCTCTGGATGTTCTAGGACGGGGCGGGCAATTATTTCGGGTGGAGGGCTGCTTACTGAGTCCTGGCAAGCCATCGAGGACCACGTTACAGGCATCCAGGGGCAGATATATATTCATTTTCTAAATTTTTAGGGGCCCTGCAGGCTGGATAGAATGACCTGGCAGGCCACATCCAGCCCATGGGCTGCATTTTGCCCACCCGTTTTAGGAGCTGTAATCTGCAGGTTTAGTAATGTTGCTCATCTGGCTCCCTTGGATGTAACTGCTAGTTCTGCTGCTAAGGCCTGGGCTTATACTGAAGTTGCCCAGCCCTCCTCCAATCTGGTGTCCCCCTTTCAGTCATGTGACTATCTAATTGGGCCAAACTGCACCCACAGGCTACCCAAAGCCTGTCTCAAACCTCTTACAGTGGCAGGCACACCCTGTGCTGTGCCACATACCTTTCCCATTTAACTCAGCTTTCCTGGGGTGGGGTTGGGAGGGTGTCTCTGTGCCTGGCTGGTCGAGGTTTCCCGGCCAATGCACCACTGGGACAGGACACTCCCTCTGAAAGCAGCTTTGGGGAGCCCCTAGCAGCCACACTAAGCCTGTTCTACAGTATAGCTTATCAGGGTCACTCGTCTTTCCTGCCATGCCTTTTGATGTTGTTATAAACTTGAGAGGTTTCATCATTGAAATAAAACTTACTTTCAAGTAGATAAGTCCCATTCCTGGCTTTTCAGCAGCACCTTAATATAACTTTCACTCCAGAGTATTCACAAGCCATGTCTAGAATGTATTCTTATAATCTTTGGCAGCAGTGCCATTATGCATATTGCACAGGTCCACACAGGCTCTGAACTGGTAACGGTGTAGTCTTCTTAACAAACTAGTGCTGGCAGGGTAATTGGCACTATTCTTTAGCAGTGCTAAGTAACCTTCCTGCAAAAGGCAGCTTGTGTGGAGTAGCATAATGTGCTTGATGGTACCACTATTGTCAGTCCCTCATCCCTAAGGAATATCATTTGGAAATTATGCCATAAAACATATTAATAAGAATGCTGCAGTCTTCTTTTATTATGTTATTCAGTTTCACCTTCAGCACAGCACAAAATGCGCAGTTTAAAGGACAGTTTAAAGAAAGGAGTGATGCACTTCCCCATGGAATACATCTCTCCACAAATGTAAACCCACAAGACCACCACCTCTAATGCTTTACTGCAAGTAAAGCATTAGAGGAATTTTAAAAATAGAGTAATAATACAGGACTTTTGGTTGAATCATGGGCAACTGGTGCCTCCTGATTCAGGGGGGGCACTTGCCCCTCCAGCAGCCAGTCAGTGACTGGGGGGATCCCCCTGAGGCTGATTGCACCAACTGGGGGTGGGGTGGGGTGGGGTGGTCCTCCTGCATCCAGTCGTGCATGCCAACCCAGAAGCAGCGTTCCCTCTAAGCTGGCTCTAAGAGGGAATGCTGCCCGGAAGTGCCAGTGGCGCACCCAGAAGGGCCAGGGACATGCCTGGAAGTGCCAGTGGCACTTCTGGTGCCCCCACTCTCCGGCCAGTGCTCTCAGGGGGACACTAGCCCTCCCGCTTGCCCCCCCACTCACCGCCTAAGTGGGGAACGCTGCTGTGAGGGGGTGCACGTGCACCCCTGTGCACCTCCTAAGCATCGCCACTGGGTTGAATATTAAAAATTAGCTGATAATGATTGCAGGTATCCTGTACAATGATGAATTTTTCACTGTATAATTATTGATTCAATGCCCAATAAGAAAATCACAAATTTTATCATGTGCAGGTTGCTGAAGTGCCATCATAGAATGCAGGCATATATATCTCAAGGAATTAATTGATATTTCTTCAGACCATACAAAATAAACATTAAGGACCTGATCCTGAAAATAGACATAAGTTTTACAAGGAGAGAATCTTTTACAAACTTTAATCCCAAAGCACTGAATTAACTTCACTGAGAAAGAAGCAAAATATAAGAATAATCTTTTAGATTGCCTCAGAAGAGTGACCTCACATTTTCACCCAGGACTCAGAAAGCACAAATTTTCTGAAGTAGATTCTTTGGTCCTTTGTTTCTTGGTAGCTGACTGGAGCTAAAATGGCAATTGCAGTCAGGTCCTTTGGGGATGGTAGGGACAGGGAAGGAACAGCTGGGAGTGCCCTGGAAACTTCTCTTGGGGAAGTGAGGAGACTTTTGTTCAAGGGTTCTGTCATGTGGAAGATTATTCAGTTAACTGCAGCAATTCCACCTGGGACCTCTCATCCCTGGCTGTTGGGCCCTACAGGGCAGGAGCCAAATCTGTCCAGCTTCTTTGGCAGCACTGCTTGTGCCTTCCCTTGTTCTAGCCACTGCAGGACCACCCTTAACATCATTCCTTTGTGTCCCTCCCTTCTCTTCACCCAACAGCTGCCTTAGGCTGACAGGACTACTCCAATGCACCTTTCCTGACACAACAGCTGCTTGCACATGAGAACATTCCCCTCCCACCTTCTGTGGCACTCTCCCATCCCCTGTCTGTGGGTCCCCCTGCCCTAATGTCACCCACAAGGAACGAACACAACTTGCTTAGATTTCACCAAATCACCATACAACAGAACCCTCCTCCCCCATGTTACCTTTTTAGTTGCCTGCAACTCTCCTTTTTTCCTCTCTGTGCAGTCAGTGGAAGTGCCAGCTCATGTCCCTGACTTGTGGCCACCACCCTGACTCACAGCCCAAGGTCCCTGTAAAACAGTTCCATCACAAGGAGTTAATACAGGGAGAACATTATACACCTTTTATCCAATTAAATATGATATTCACTAGTGCCAGTAAGTGCAAACAACACTGCTAGTCTGAAGGAGGAAAACAATATTTGCATATGTGCTTTTTATTTGTGGCTTTCTAAACCTCACTGATCTCCCCTCCCCTACTGATGTCCACAGAGCTGGAGCCAATGGTCTGTCCATTCAGTCAATGAGACCTTGATGTTTTACTTCCAAAAATCCTGAAGAAAGTTTGTATGCTGTAGCTTGAGAAGGACATTGTTGTTGACTGTTGTCAGCGTCTTCATTGCTGTTGTCCTCGCAAGGTGTTATTTATGTGATGTTAGTGTTGAAGTCTCAGGAGCTTTGGTACTGGCAAAAGTCACAGCCAAGAGATCCCAACACCAGCTTTGTCTTAAAGAATGACCACAGGCTCAGTTTGGTGGAAAAGATTTGGCCAGATTTATTGTCTACAAGCACAGCCCTATCATGTTTTGGCCTAACAGGTATATCAGAGCAGGAGTTAAGGAATTTGTACCTGTGACAAGGTAGTCAGCACAACACCACACAGGCTCCCCTAGGATGCTACAAAGTGCCCCTTATTTCCAATTCTCCTTTTATACCATGATCAAGGGACATGTATTGTATTCCATCTGTATCTTGAATATCTCAAACCATCCTGTACTATGGTCTTGTTTCATATCCTGACCTGGTATTCCTGTTCCAGGCTTATCATCCTGGTACTGGACTATCCTGCACCTTGCACTGCCTATATTTTGGTAGGAATACTCATCTGGCCCACATGCTAAGCTTTGTTTATGTGAGGAGTTCATGCATTGGTCAGGCTTGCTAGTCAGGCCTACTCTGGTCAATGCTTTAGGAACGCTTTTGTGTGAGCAGTATATATATGTATCAGTGCTCCAGTGAGGCCTACAGACATCACGGAGGCAGGGGGTGGAGGTCTCTGGAAGTTTCACAGACATTGAAAGAACCTGGTGGCTTGGGACCCTAAACTCTGACATAAGCATTTCCAAATGGTCTGTATAGTGGCTGGGGTAGAGGTTTTCCAGTCTAATGTGACAGGCTCTGCCTCTGGAGGGCAGCCTTGATGACCCTGCCCCTCACCCTCCCTGATGGCCAAATTGTTCCCCCTAACTGAATCATGGTCTTCTGGCATTATCTGTGCCTTAGAGCACAAGCTATCTTAGGAGTGATAACTGTGGCCTCCATCCTCCCTGTAGCCACACCCACGCCTTGCAGGTGTTATTCAGACAATGTCCTGGACCTTCCTGCAAGAGGCCTCAGTCCTCTTGGCTTTAGCTCACTTATTTTGGCTACCAGCCTCTAGCTATGGCTCACTTGTTTTGGCCTGGTTTTCTCAGCCTCAGCCCTCTCCGTATGTCACTGTCTGGGCCCCTAGCCCCCTTTCTCCCATGCTCTGGGTCCCCGGCTTCTGTCTCATGCTCTGAGCCCCTGGCCCCCTGTCTCCTGCATTCTGGGCCCCTGGCCCCCTGTCTCTTGCACTCTGGGCTCCCCAGCCCCTGTCTCCCATGCTCTGGGCTCCCCAGCCCCTGTCTCTTACACTCTGGCCCTTGACTCGCCTCTCAGTCTCTATCTAGAACCATGATGCTAAGCTGCAACAGCTTCTGAATAAGTGTAGGGATCAGAACATTTATTTACACTCAGATAAGCTGAAGTTGAGGAGAATTGAGGTCCCCTACACTGGACATCCTCTTACCTTGGCAGGACTCTGGCTTGACCCTGAAAAATTGAGAGCCATTAAGGAAATATACCAACAGATGTGAAGGTAGTCCAGCAATTTATAGGCTTATCTAACTATCTTTCCAGATTCTGTGCATACTTGTTAGAGGACTGCAAAGATTTGAGATGATTAACACACAAGGAGGTAGTATGGAACTGGACAGAAGCCCAGGACCAAGGATTTGAAAGAATTAAAGCTTGTAAGTGAGGCATAAGTCTTGTAGTTGTGATTTCACTGCTAGGTTGTAATACTTCAATGTGATGCCTCAGAGGGAGACCTAGGAGTAGCATTAATGCAGAACCAGCAACCCATGGCATTTGCTGGCTGGGCCCTGATATGGAAAGAATATATGTGCAAAAAGAAAAGGAACTCCTAGCTGTGTTCTTCCGGTTCACCTTCAGACAGAAGGTGGATGTGCATTCTGATCACAGGCCACTGATGGAAAACATTGTGAATTGTATCTAAGTGAATACAGTACATGCTTTGTGACTTCAGTGCTAGGGTGTAAACATCAGGTACTGTGTAGGGAAGTTGCTGCTAGTGGCAGATACTGAGCAGGGCTGACCTTCCAAAGTATACATGGGTCCACAGAACAGGAGATCAAATCTATGTACTACAATACCTTCCTATATCCAAAGGGACCCTCCAAATAATACAGGAGAGCACGGAATTGGATTAACAGCTAGAGACTGTGATATGAATTGTACTCCAGGGATGGCCTGATTGTAAGGAACAAATGCCCCAGGCAGTCATTCCCTACTTGTAGGTTAGGGATGAGTTGTGTGCACAGGATGAGATCTTGTTTAAAACTGACTGAGTAGTAATCCCTGCCAATCTAAAACAGGATATAGTGAAAAGAATACATACTTTGCACCTAGGAATAGAGGTATACCTGCAACAAGCTTGGGAATGTGTCTAATAGGCATGAATTCCCAGGTGAGAACATACATGGAATGATGCAAGGTGTGCCAAGAGCATGGAGATGGACAACAGAAGGAGACGTTACAGACTCAGGTTCCCAACAGAACCTTGAGGAAAAAAAGTTTGGGACAGACCTGCTTGCATTCAATTATAGAAATTACATGGTTACATTAAATTATTTTTTGGAGGTGGGCTATCTAGAGGATATTCAAACAATAACAGTAATTAGGAAACTGAAGGCACACTTTGCCAAGTATACCTAGGTAGCATATTACATTAGAGGAACCAAACGCATGAGGCCTCTGCATAAGGGAAACAGTCTGTGTTCAACCAGTCAACAGTCACACACAGCAGTGGCAAAAGGTCGCTGTTCAAACTGTCATTGAGCTAAGGACCTATTACATAGTTACCACTGAGATTGAGAAGAAACCATAGACAGCTGTGGAACAGCAATATCAGGGAACCAATATGGACAGACAAAAGAAACTAGCATCTAGATCAGTGGTTCTCAACCTTTTTTGTACCAGGATCCATTTATAAACATTGATGGCTAGTCACAACCCATTGCCCCTCAACCCCAGACTCCACCCTGCCAGCATGTGGGGCAGAAGGTTGTGTGTGTAGCAGGAGGGGGTCCCAAGCAGCCCCTTGTAGGCTGGAACTCTTCCAGCCTAAAAGGGAAAAGCCACAGTTTCCCACATTTTTCTCCTTTAAAGGAAAATCCATTCTTAATGTTTGTTCACACCCCTTTCATATATTCTTGCACATCCCATGACCCACAGGTTGAGAAATACTGGTCTAGATGATTCTGATTGGGCCTTGACCAGTTGCCCAGAGACCAGAGAGTCAGATGCAGCAAGAAATATGGGTGGCCACCAAGAAAACAATCACTGACAGGAAGACTGTAACAGGACCAGCCTCTGAGGGTGGCTGTGGCACCCCCTAGTGGCCACCCTGATCCTGCTCCCACTCCATCTCCTCAGTATACTCCCCTGCTATATCACCTGCTGTGCCTTTTTATATATAAACTAGCCAATTGCCTGTCAAGAATGATGGGTGCAGGGAGCGATGGTCGGGGACAGAAGCCTGTGTCTGGCCCCACTCCCCCCCCCACCTTTGGGGCGGGGCCAGCTCCCCCTTCCATCTGCTGGCCCCACCACCCCATTCGCTCCCTCGCAGCCACCTGCAGGGCTGGTTGGGTCATGGTCAACAGATGGCTGGGCAGAGGGGGCCTTGCTTCCCCTCCCCTCGTCTACTCTGTTTTCACAGCCTCCAGGGAGCAGGGGGGACAGGGCCAGCGCCCCCCGCTCCATTGCTGCCGCCTGCTGGGGGTGGGGGGCTGGGCGGGGACGAGGCCTGGGTCCAGGCTTGGTTCCCCCACCCTCACCCGCCCTGTGGCCCCCCCACCCCCCCCCCCCAATTTGGGCCCAACCCCATTCCCCCTGGTGGTTCGGGTTCAGGCCTGGGGCCACTCTCCACCATCCCCCTCCCCGCCGTGGCAGCCCTGACCCTGAGGAATGCCTCACCCCTTCACACTGTTGCTACCCCCACCCCCCGTCCCTGCCATCATGGCAGCACTCTGCTGCCTGCTGTCTCTACTGCTTTATTTGCACTCTGACTGGCTGCTGAGACAGCCAATCAGAGTGTGAATAAAGCATTACGGACAGACAGACCAAGGCTTTTATATATAGAGAATTGGGAGGTTGCTTCTGAGTCCTGGAGCACTCCCAGATGCCCCTGAGTTAGATGCTTAGTCCTGTTAATGTCTCTCTCTCTCTTTCTTCTCCCCTCCCCCCACAATGGACTTGCTGTCCAATACTGCCATGGTTCGGTGCCCTGCTAGCACCTGTCCTGTCCTCCAGGCAACCCTTGCAGCCTTAGTGGTTCTTTCTGTGCCTTAGGGCAGTAACTTGCCTTATAGGTATTAATTGTGGCCCCAGCTGCTCCCATAGCCATGCCCGTGCCTCATAAATGTCATTCTGTTGTCATCCTTGTTAAACTCTCTAGTCTGTATCAATTTCCAATCACTCAGGCTCCAGCCTCTCTCTGACAGCCTCTACCTGCTTGGGCCCTTGGTCCCAATTTCCAGTCACTTGGGCCTCTGATCCCACTCTGGCAGCTTCAGGTCACTTGGCTACTTTTCATAACGTAGTGAATTTAAACTACCCATATTGCGAGCAAACTGGCAGCTAACAGAAAGCTGGTAATGGTAGGCCAGTTAGGTTCTTCCATTTACCCATCACTCGTGGAGGGATGTGACGGCCAGAACCAAAGAAATTAATAAGAAATAAATATGTGCTTCTTAGAGGCATTTGGAATTTTTGTCTAATATAAAGCCTGTATTTTTGTAACCCACAAATGTAACTTGTAACTGTTCGTGAAACTAACGGCCTCAAAGACAAAGCTATACCTGTAAGATTAGCTGACCTAACTTTTTTTTGATCAGAGTTCAGCCTTGATGATAAAAACTGGATTCAACCACCTGGCCCACCCAGCACATTCCAGGAAATCACGTCTCAAAAAAGCATAGTCAAAGAAATCTAAAGGGGTTGAATAATGTTAATTTTAAACCTGAAGATGCTGCGTTGTAATTTGCTTATTGAATAAACCCAAGTTTGGGTAGAAAATTTTTATAATAATTTTTAACACCTTTTAATCCCATAGGGTAACAGCTATAGCGCAAGATTGTGAGTGGCTCTAAAGATAACAGATTAGCATAAGACTAGGTATAAAAAGTGTGTGCATCAGGTGACCAGCAGGAAGGAGGGAACAGAACGGTCATTGCTGTTCCATGGCCAGACCCCGAACTCCCGGTGTGAGTGAGGATCAGATCCTGATCAAATGACTTTCCCCGGTAATCCCTCCAACAGTGTCGACTGGGGATGTCTGACTTCGCTGGAATCACCTGGCACACACCTGGCATTGAGGGACTATCGATAAGTTGCCAACCCATGTCTGTCTATTTGTTGTTTCAAACAGCCCAGTGGCTGATACCCTCACAGTGCCCAGTTGGCCTGTGACAGATTGATTTATCTATCTGCTGTTATTATCTGTTGTTTTAAACAGCCCAGTGGGTGATATCCTTGCAGTGCCCAGCTGGCCTGCAACAGATTGATCTATCTGTTGTTAATATCTGTTATTATTTACTATTAGCTCTTTAATACTGCATTATCTGTTTATTGCGTTTATTTTTCTGTTAACTGTTGTGTGTGTGTAAACTATAATAAATTTACCATTGCTTTACTCCCAACTCTGCCTCCTCGATGAACCAAACAGCCCAGTGGCTGATACAGTTGCAGCACCCAGTCAGTCTGTGACTAAACTGATATACTCACAGTGCCCAGCTGGCCTGTGACAGAGGGAGAGAGCGGCATCTCAAGAATAATGTGCCATTGTGTGGGCAGACAAGTAGGGGGGAGATGTAGTAGATCTTGATTATACCTGATTCTCCAGGAGCGTGTCTACATGTGCTGGTTTAAGGCTCATTAGCCATTTTTATGGTGCATTAAGGGTGCACGTCTACACATGCATGCCCTTAATGCACCTTAAAAATGGCAATTTTAGGCTATTCATGCTTAAATTTGATACCTGTAAAAGCAGGTATCAAATTTAGGTGCAAATAGCTAAAGTGCCTTAATGCACGTGTATGTGTAGACGTGCGCCTAAATTACCTTAATGTGCATTAGGTAAATGTGCATAAAGTTTAGGTATGCGTAAAAGCATGTGTAGACACACCCCAGTAGTGTAATATCTCACTTTGGAGCTGAGTGGCTGAGAATCGGAAAGCTACAACTAGCTCCTTGCAGCAGCATTGGTCCCATAACTCCCCTGCTGCTCCCCCTTTGTACCATATGCACAGTATGCATGAACACAGTTTAGGCAGAGTAAAGAATCGGGCACTGTGTATAAAATCTACCATTCTTGTCTGATACCAGTTTTTAGCTCTTTTGCATTGGTGAAACTGATCACACAAGGTGCAAGGCAGCAAAGAATCACATACTTTTATCTTTTACTAATTCTGTAGAGCAGCTAGTACATTTCTGGGTGCTTTAAAAGCAACACATCATAATGATTACTGGTCCTTTCTGGACACAGCTGCTTATAGCACTGAAATAGGTCAGGCCCTTCCTGACCAAGAGGAAAGTGTAATTGTATTGAGAATTCCAAAGTCTGTGGTTTTTGTGGTATAGGTAAGATTTTCTTTAGTCACATACTCTCCTATTTTTGAAAATATTTCATTTGCTGCAAGAAGTGGTATTTGTAGTCTGCAAGTAGTATTCTTCTCTCTGACTTGGTGCTGATTCAATTCCCTGAAATATTATTAAGAAACACAAAAGTACTTTCACATGATACATAATACAGGTTCTGGCTACTTGGTCATTGAAGATCCTATGGGTTTTGTTAAGGCAAAGAAGCAGTGTTTGGGCAGATGCCGTGATCAGATTTCATTTCAGAAAATTATACTCTGCTCTTTGTAGTTTGAACTGGGTAATGAAATCTTATTTATTCCTTTTCCTAGTTGATGTGGGCTGCTGTGCTGTTCTGTTAATTAATCTGAAGCAATAAACTCCAGAGTTTATTGTTCCCAGGCACACTGTTTGAATGTGCACCTGGGACCACAGCATGTTGAACTGGGTCAGAGCAGCCCCAGCTGGCAGAGGGCTGTGGAGGGGCTGGCTAAGGCATAAGGGTGCTCCAGTGCAGGGCAATGTTCCCTCTAAGCTTTAGCGATCTGTGAGCAATCTTAGCTGGGAGTGCGCAGGTATCTCAGTGTGCCTGTCCCTCCCCCCTCCTGCAGCAGCCTGTGGCCAGGTTGGGATGGGTGGCGAGCAGCCGGACATGAAGCTGGTGGTGGTGGAAGCATCGGCACCCCCTTGCTACAGCACTGGACGTTCCCCCCAGGCCGGCACTCAGGGGCCGTAGCCCCCTACTGCCCCCTGTTGATACGCCACTGTATGTATATTAAAAAGTTACTCTGCCGCATGATCTTGTATTGTGCGCGGCCACGCATGCGCACAGCTTAGAGGGGATGCTGGTGAAGGGCTAGCCAGTAGGCAGCCCCTGCACTGCAGCACCCTCATGCCCCAGCCAGCTGCGTCAGTGTCTACACATGTGCTGCTGCAGAGTAAAAAACTTCACAGCAGGATACTACTTGTACTTACAAGTATTATCTTGCTATGGAATTAATTAGTTTACCCCAGCCCAATTGCCCTGCACATGAGGACGTCAAGATATTTACTGCAGAGCTAATTAGGCAATTGCAGTATACGTGTCTTGTAGACACACTCTTAATGTCATGCTTTAAGGAAGATATCATTTAGCAGACAGTATTTCAGCACTAGGTGAGTCTTTAACAAAGTTTCTGAATCTATAGAATGTTTATAGATTCATAGATGCTAGGGTTGGAAGGGGCCTCAGCAGATCATCAAGTCTGACCCCCTGTCCTGGGTAGGAAAGAGGGCTGGGGTTAGATGACCCCAGCCAGATGCCTATCCAGCCTTCTCTTAAATACCCCCAAGGTAGAGGACAGCACCACCTCCCTTGGAAGTCTGTTCCAAATTCTGGCCACCCTTACCATGAATAAGTTCTTCCTGATGTCCAGCCTAAATATACTGTCAGTTTGTGACCATTTTTCCTTGTTACCCCAAGAGATGCCCTGGTGAACAGAGTATCTCCTGTTCCTTGCTTCCCCCTCCAATGAATATGTAGGCGGCCACAAGATCACCTCTCAGCCTTCTCTTGCGGAGGCTGAAGATATCCAGTTCCCTTAGTCTCGTCTCATAGGGCTTGGTCTGCAAACCTTTAACCATGAGTGGCCCTCCTCTGGACCCTCTTGAGGTTACCCACATCCTTCTTAAAACTGGACACAGTACTCCAACTGCGGTCTGACCAATGCCACAAAGAGGGGAAGTATCACCTCCTTGGATCTGTTCGTCATGCATCTGCTAAGGCATGATAAAGTGTGGTTAGCTTTGCTGATGATTTTGTCACGCTGATGACTCATGTTCATCTTGGAGTCCACTATGACTCCGAGATCCCTTTCTGCTTCTGTGCGGCTGAGAGGGTCGTTCCCCAGCCAGTAAGTGTGCTGGATATTTTTATGCCCTAGGTGCAGCACTCTGCATTTGCCTTTCTTTAAGCTCTCTTAAAATGAAAGGTACTACATAAATGCAAGGTATCTTTCTATTCTGTCATATCAGAATTCTCATGTGTTTATTTTTTTGTGAATATGGATATAGATATACATAAATCCTGATAATATCCATGAAAGACAAATGTGTAAAGTTCCTGCTTCTCTATGAGCAGGGTTCAGGCTTTAACTTGGGGAGCAATGGTACTTATGCACTGCAAAATATATTTAAAGAAAGCTCTGGACAGGGCAACACCTGAACTTTGTTTGAGATGCACATATTAACATCTTGTGAAATAGCAAAGGTTCACACCTAATCTGCATAATATGAAGCAGATTGCAGATACTGTACCTCCACCAACAAAGCAGAGGCTCAGCAACATACTGGTTTTCTTGCTTTCATGTATATGGTATAAGCAAATAATTCACCAGTGGCATAACGAGGGGGAACAATAGGAGCAACTGCCCTGGGCACTGACTGGGGTGGGGAGGGTCAGGGGGAGAAGACAAAAAAAATGGCTGATGCTGACAGTTGAACATTCATGATTGCAAAATGGAAGTTGCCACTTTGCTTTGTTCCAGATGCTTGGCCATGTCCCTAACACTGCTGTAATTCACTTAACTGCATAATACAATAACAATATAATAATAATATATATTATTCCTTATAATAATAATAAGGAAGCCTTAGCCTGACGAAGGGTTTTTGAACCCGAAAGCTTGCTTAATAACTATTCTCCAACCATTTGGGTTGGTCTAATAAAAGATATCAAATTCACCCAAGGAACCTTGTCTACCTATGTCCTTAGACGAACACGGCTACAACCTAAACCCCTAATACAATAACAGGCATAAGGTTTTGCCTACTGTTTACATTGTAACAAGTTTTGGTTATCTTCATATCAGTTAAGTGCATAAGATACTCATGTGAGTAGCATCTTTTAGCTCTGCTATCTACTTTGTAACTTAATTGTACTTCAGTTAACTAACCTTAACTGAGTACTAACTATAATTGTAATGGCCAACTTCATAAGTTGGCAACTTATGGCATGGGTGCTGCATCAAGGCTGCAGAGACATTTGATCTGGCTCGCAGATGTGGACTTCAGTAATATCTGATGGTTGGGGCTTCAGCAACAGGCATTCAGTAGCAGGCATTTTCCCTAGGCCTGCCATGGGAGAAGCAGTGGTGTGGGCAATTTCCCCACGCTGCTGCAGGGAGAAGTGCACCAGTACCTGGGTACTACTGCCTGCCTCTGACACAAACTGAGTAATTTAACCCCTCAGCCTAAAGGGATTGCAGACTAGTCTAACTGTACTCCACTTAACTGTCCTGGAAACCTCCAAAGGAAAGCAGGTGTCACAGGGATGCTATTAAACTAGTCAGTTTGCAGCCTAGTTCCCCTCATTTTCAAGACTTCTAATAGCGGCCCAAAACTGATTATTGAAAGGGAAATGAAAATGAAAAGAGCTTGTCAGTTTCAAGGCTGAAACTGACAGCATTGTACTCTTCATGAACGCTTATATTAAATTCAGGTAAATGCTGGTAAATCATTAAATCATCAGCATTAAATTCAGGTAAATCCCTTCTAAGGCTTGAAGCTATGCACTTCAGTAGAGTATACTGTACACTTTATGTAACACTGTAACAAACGCTGCAGTTCATCTTATGCCTAGACTAATTGGCTTCTGATACCTGAAATTACTCTGGGTCACAATTGTAAAGATTAAGATAAGTGAATGTTGTACTGTGAAACCCATTTGATGCATGTTTCTGTTTATCTACTTAGCCACTTGTAAAATGGAATTGATACCTATTTTTCTGAAGCATGCAATCCTTAGATTGAATATTATTTCAAGCATTTATTTGGCACCTACTAGCATGGTACAAGTTTTAAATAGAGACATTCAAGATCTCAGTAAAAGATACCAAATACCCTCTCCTTTTCTGTTGAAAGATGCTGTATAAGTGCCAAGGGTTATTATTGGTTCTCCTGGATTTTATCAATAGTTTTCTAGCCTTCCACTGACTATTTTTAATGAAGAACCTAAGCACAGTTGCCACTGAGCTAGTTGCATTTAAACCTGTCATGTAACTTAGACTGCTCCATTACATTAGTTCTTCAAGAACATGGGGAGTTAAAGTGTGAAAAATTATACTGAAAGCAGCAAAGGCTGACGGATACAGCTGAGGTCTTAGTCTGGTAAACTAGTTCAGTTTATTTAAAAATGTGTGGATCAACTGCAATTTGTCATCCCCCAAAGTAAATAATGCACAACCCCTTGGCTCACATGAGGAGCAACCTTAGAGAGAGGGATGTTATGTATACAATAGCTTTTGATATTGTTCATGCTGAGAAAAAGGCAAGTAACGTTTAAGCACTGAGTCAAGTGAATTAAACATTCACATGTATTTGCTGAAAAATTTATATACATCTGTAGCAAGGCTCTGCCAAGTTTGAAAGATAAGCATAATCTAGTCACTAAATTAAAAAAATAAAAATCTGACTTTTAAATCTTTTGTTTTTTAACCATGTTCAGGATCACAGACAATTACTTTTTTTAGCACATTTGGTGAAGAATGTATGTTTGTGTGAGTGCCAATGAAAACTGGTGAAAATTTGGCATCTTTTCTGTGTATGACAGAAAGTAATAAGAAGCAATTTATGCCTTATAGTGTAAATAAATCACAGAGTATCTCTATGATTGCAAAAAGGGCCACACACAATAGCAGTCAAAAAGAAGCCTAAACACTCAGAGATTTAAGATACACATTTGATAAGTAAGAACAAGTAAAGAGCATGCTGGCTAGTTAAAAACATTTCATTTGCAATCCTGTTCCTTACGAGTGAAACCCTGGAAAAATAACCATCCCATACATGAAATGGACTCTGCAGAGATTTCTATATCCATTCACAGTAAGGCTTTGAAGATATATAAGTTTTATAGCTTGTGTATTTTAAGAATTTAGGGCAAATACATGTTCTTCTACTGAATAAAAAGAAAGTTAGTACTTAAAAGGTTCAAAAATATATCAAGTGATTTTTTTACATAAATAAATTATATTGATTTTGGATTTGACAGCTGAAAAAAAACCTTTCTGCTTCCACTGGAGGCAAAACTGAACAAATGTTAGTTAAATAGCGATAGCAGCATTTCTAAGAAATCTGTCAATAGCAATACAGTATCTATGCTACAAAAGTGTTATTAAATAGAATAAGATTTAATTCTCTGTGGTTCTTTTTGCATTATGATTGGTTACATATTTTTAAAGAATGCTTCCAATCCAATAAAATGGGAATAAATTCCTTGAAGATATAAATGTGGCTTGCTGTTAGGCCATGGGTAACAGACTTCTTTGAGATGCTAATTTTATCACGTACATAATTTATAATCCCAAATGTATAAAAGACAATGACAAAAAGCATCATAAATAAATAATGCAAACTGAAATAGTTATGTCAAAACATTTGGACCATTAGATAAATTAGCAAAACTGTAACAGAAAATAAGTAAAAAATACAGTAAATAGTGACAACCAAATGTGAAACAAATTACTAGCATGCTTTCAACACCCTCAAATAGTCTGCCATCTCATTGCTGCACCACTATATGTTTATTTCAAGTCACAAACCATGAGCTGCAAATAAGAACAAGCCCAAGTGAAAGAAAAATTAAATAGGAGTGAGGAGAAAGAGAACTAACAAGAGTAGAACTTTGGGAGGTTGATAGCATGAAAAAAACTGTTAATTTAAAATGCATACTCCAGGAATATTTACCAATAAGAGTACTAGGAAACACTGCTTAACAGCAAATAGAGAGGAATGGAAAGAAGAAACTGAAGTATGCTCTTCACAGTCTAACTCTAAAAGGAGGAGAATAAGCTCACACTTTGAAAAACCTCAACAGTCCTTTTCAAAGACATTCAAAAATGTAAAGCTGGTCTACAGCTCCCCGCTCCCCCTTGTTTTTTGAAGACATTATTTCTGGGAGAGGTAGGAGAAACATTAAATGTTAAAAGAAAAAAACAGAGCCTCAGTGTTCATACAGGAACATTAAAATCAGAGTGACCTGTTCATAGCTGAAACAATAACTTTACAGTTCTTTTAATGCCATAAATGAGAACTAAATGTTAGCAGAATGGTGAAGTAACTGGTAGCGATAGGTGCATTAACTGCAATAAATGACATGCAAATATGCAAAACCTTCTCAGCTCAAGCTGAAAAAGTTTTTGTAACGAACAAGGAAAGGGCAATTGAAATTCCACTTAACAAAAAACCAAACGTTGGTTTTAAAAAAATATAGAATAATGTCTAAGTAATATTTTCTTTTGTTGTAGTTTCTCTCCCAAACTTTGTGGGGCAAGGGAAAGAAATGATATCATTACCAGTTATGCTTTTTTAAAAAGAAATCAATATATGGATTTTCAAACATTAGTTATATACTTCTGTCTATCTACTATTCTAGTAACGAGGGTAAAATAGGGAAATACTTTAAACCAAAATACACATTAGTAGCACTTATTATAACTGTGCTTTTTACCCCCCAATACAAGGTTTTTCATTCAGAGTCACTCTAAAAAGGAATGCCCTTGTCTGCATTTAGATCAAGAGATAAGGACTTTCTTTTGCTCTTTTTGCTTCTTCTTCTTCTCAAATAAGTGAGCAATTTGGAGGCCTAACCAAGTACTGGAATTATTATTGTTGTCTGGGATAAACAACGGAACACAAATTCCATGCCTCCAGTCCTACCTAAACAACACTGTTTATCTAATAAAGTGGCAAGACCCTGCAACTATTAACATATGTTATGTCACCATAGTTTTTTTTACAGGGAGTTAGGTAGATTATATTTACTCATGGAAACACAGGTTTTATGAAGGTGAAGTGGGGGCAAGAGGGTAAGTAACAAATATTTATGGGATAAGAAACTTACAAGCCACAATCTTTTTCTTAATGAAACAAAAGTTCTAATTTGTATTAATTTCTCTTGACTCCGTCTCTTCCGCTGGTACATCATGTTCTTTCTCTGTTGACAAAGGTGGCGTTTGCTCTATACAGTTTTGACTGTTTGTTGTTTCTTTTTCAGAGAGCACAACAGTTTCTTGTTCTGGATTTGCTGATTCCCCTTTAGTTTTCTTCCTCTTCCGCTTCTGGCTTTCTAGGTTTGTCACCTCAGAAAGTCTGGTTTGCTGTATACCTGGCAATGCCATGCCAATACTGGGTGAAAGAAACATTGATGGATAGATCAGTCCAGGGGACATTCCTGGTATAAGAAATGGATTAAAAGCTACAGGACTACTGGTTGTTATTGCAGATTCTGTCTGATCAGAAAATGAACTAGGACCAGGCTTGTCTTCAGAAAGAGTTTCTTTTTTCACATTTTGGCTACTCTGTTTGTCCTCAGTAGCTTTTTCTGCATTTGATGTACCATTTTTTGTGCTTGTTAACAAACTTGGAGCAGTTGAAGTACAAGTAGTTGTCATTGGTGGGTTGAGAAGCCCTCCAACACCAAACATTTGTGGTACGCTAGCCATACCTGGCAACATCATAGGCAACATACTCAGAGTGCTTTTGACATCCTCACCAGCAGACACTGCTGCAAATCCAGCAGGAAACCCCACCAGACCAGTTAAAGGGATGCTTTGCATGTTTCTCATGTTCTGAAGTCCAACTACATCCATTCCAGCAATAAGTCCATTCATGAATAATGGTCCCATTCCTGAAGAAGAATCTGCTATAACACCAGGGGCTTTAATCAATTCACTTCTGGGCCTCCTCCCCCTCCGGCGAGGCCCAGTGTCTCGGAGCACAGGTTCAGTCAGGATACGATTAAACTTGCTTTCTGGTATGAATCCCTGAAAATGAAACAAAGAAAACAAAAATACCTAAGAGTTATTACCTCAAAGAAAGCTCAGCTTGTTGTCATATGCTTATATCTGTGTTGCTGATGGTATCAACATACAAACACCTGTCTGTATGATTCTGAATATGGGTTTGAGAGGATCAAGAATTGTCATCAATGGGATGCTGCTAGTGCAAAACATCCCTCCCACCCTCATCCTAATATGATGCAGCCAGAGTGTCAGAAACCTCCTGGGGAGATGAAGAAATATTTTTCATCCAACACAGAGAGTAAAATTTCTGTTTTTCGTGAGCATGTACTTTCATGCTGAGAACTGACATTCTTCATGAGAGGCAGCTCAATCCAGGGGCTTCAATACTAGAAGAAAAAGTTTACTTTTTCAATTTTAAGGCCAACTTAGAGCTTTACATAAGAGCAAAGCTACAAAAGATGCACATGGAAATAGCATACATGCATATTGTATGGTGCTCACCCTTTATAGCTTAAACTATAGCTTTACGGTCATTAAGGCTCTTTTGGACACCTAGACATAACGGATGTGTACACAGATACTAACTTTCTGACAGTTCAGCCAACTTAATTTCTTTAAGTCGACTTAACTGTCAGAGTATACGCACATATGTGGCACAAGATAACATACCTCCAAGATGTATGATTTTGAGTTGCATTAGTTAAGTTGACTTAGCTCATAAGATGGCTACCACCACGTCAAGGAGCTGTACACGTGTATGCTCCAATGTGACTTAGCAGTTAGTTGACATAGTTAAGTTACCTTATTTTAAGTCAACTTAGGATGTGTGTACGCACCCAACAATACCAAACACACTGCTGTGACTGCATCTATTTAAATTAGGAAAAAAAGTAAAATCTATAGTGTAGTAATAGACATCTGTCATCCACCATTAGTATCACAAACTTTTTAATATCTTCCTCTTCTTCTTATATTGTTCTGATTTTTATTGTTTAAAATAGCAAATAGGTTTGAAATAATGGATTTTCATATATGAAACATTCTGCTTTGAGACTTAATCTGTAGGAGCTCATACAATGCATTTGTCCTGTGAACTGAATAAAAATATATTGAAAGTTTACATACCACAACTACTGCACAAAAAACATAGTTTTTCTACTCTGCCTCCAAATGTGCATGTGAATATCTGTACAGGCATATATGTACACCTGGACTTTGCAGGTACAGAGACCAGCTTGTGCTAACATTTGCTCCTTCCCTTTTAATAGTTTAACATCTGTGTGCATGCAAGTGTAATAATTCTTAATATGAACTCACAAAAAGCATGGAACCAATGGGGCTTGGGGGAAAATGCTAACAAACATGCAAGTGTTAAAGATGCATACTAACATGCAGGCATAAGTGAAACTGCCTGTCAAAAATGTACACAAAAAACTATCAAATCTGAAGTCACCATAATGGCTTGTGCAAGACAGAGGCTGCACTGGATGCTTACTACTCTGGCTGGTGGAGCTAGCATCATTCTGGATATGCAGTGCTCTATTTCTTGAGGAAATGGAATAATCTGTTGTTTTCCAGTGTCGATTAAAAGCAACTTGTAGAGCAGACAAACCTTCAGACTGACCAATATCTCCTCCCACCCCCTTAGTCCAGCATGAATATCATGCACAACTCTACAAGCAAGAAGATGGTGAGTAAGAGAAAGAAGTCCAAGGGACAAGCCATGTGCAAACAGACTGACCCTAACTAAACATCAGATGAATGTCTTTGCCATCTCTGTCCAAGAGAGGTATGAGCTACTAGGAGCTCTCACCCATGTCAGTCTTGTGCTCACTAGAATAGTCACTCACTTTAGGGATAGGAAAAAATAGGCGACAAATTTTGAGAAAGGTTCCCCTGCTACATTGAAACTTTAAGGCATTGAGACCTGCAAATGAGGGACTTGCACACAGAGTTTACAGGAATCGATTTAGAGGCTGGGCTGAGGTAATTTTGATCATTTGATCCATTAGGTCACACCTACACATTCCTTGTACCAGTAACCCTCCCCACACCTCACATATATAATTGTTCCTCTGTCTGGTGTTTTGTCTACTTCTAAATGTCCCAAACTTCTTAACATCTCACTGCTAGGCAGATTTTCTTGTTATTTAACTGAAACTTATCCTTTCACTTTTTAATTACTTCTAAATATTCCTCTCCTTTTTCTGTCTACTCATCGCTTATTTGCAGAGTGCTCAGGTCCTCCCTGAGATGCCACTCAACCAGATATAATCCTGTAGATACTCCCTCCAAGATTGGAAGATCTTGCCTTCCAACTCAGAGAACCTCACTGGAAGAAAGGGTGTGGGGATGGAGAGGAGAAAGAGAAGATGATATGATACAGATTTCTCCAAAAGCTCTAACTTACTGAAAGCTTAACAATGTCAGCCCAGTCTGCTGCAACAGCATACTCCAAGTGTGCATCAAGCCACCTTGGCAATTCCTTCAATGCTGGTGCCATGGCTCCCCCTAACTATAAAACAGTAAAAGGATGACCTCTATTGCAGAAAGAGTTATGCAAAATAACACAAGAAATATGATTACACTTCTAGGCATACACATAGCTTAGGTGCAGTTGTCTTCCTGCTTGTTGCTGGTATTGCTACTCAGTGGCACTTGGTGGCAATGGTTGCTCTTACAGAGCAATCTACAGTCTGGCTATTTTGATTTTGATGTAGCTCAACAATCCAGGTCTCTCACATAGATATTGTATGGGATCTAGGGGGACATACAGCCCCATTCTGCCGCTATTTAGTCATTGAGAGGAATGAAAACTTTGTAGCTTAGGCATGGAACTAGGGCTCAGCCAGGAACCAAAACCCAGTTTCCTCTACCAGTGACTCTCTGTGTGACCCTGGGCAAGTCTCTTTATGCTTTGGTTCCCTATCTGTAAATGCAAATAAGAGTACCTCCTTTCTTGTGATGAAAGGAGCTGGATTGCAAGGGTCTCTTGCTGCCACCAGCAATATGATTCAACTCTTGTCTGGAGGGCAACTTAGTCTCTATGGGCCATTTTTTGCTTCTACCCTTTTTCCCCTGCCCCTTAGTTACTACTGCCAGTGAGACAACTAAGTTGTGATAATGGTGGCCTTTTTGAAGGGTTAGTCAGGAACTAGACAAAATCACCAATTCATTTCACACAGGTCCTCCAACAGCCATCAGATGGCAACTTTTGCACAGGGAAGCACAATGACAACTGCTCCACTATCTAATTCACTATTTTATTTTTAATCTGAGGTGATTATTTTTAAAAACTTACTACCCACCATTAGTCAGTCCTTGGGTTTATTTTACAAAGGAATTTTATGAGCAAGTCCCATTAAGGTCCCTAATCACCATAAAGACTTAATAAAAAAACTAAACTGTGTGAGATTTTTTTCTCCTTCTTTAACACAGGAGTTTTCCCTAAAAAAGAAAAGCCAATGATCTTGACTTTGGGCTATTTTTTAAAAATACCTGAAACAAGTGAACAAATACACTTTCAAACCTTCCCATTGCCTTTATACAGCACTGTTCTGTATAGGACTCTGAAAGTTATACAGTTCCTCCACTTCTCAAATGAAGAACAAAATAAAGACATTTGCATCATATCAGAGTATTGCAATTTGTGAAATAATACCAGGAATTCACAGGTAAGGTACAACTTTGAATTTTAAGCTGAAGGCTGAATTGCTTTGCTGTTGTGGGACCTGTGTGTTTTGGCTGTGCATATTTAGAAGTCTTTCTGTACTCTGCTGAGCAATGATTCTTAATTTGTCATGGTCCTCGTGAGTTACTTGCAACAAAATAATAAATAAAATAATAATAAATAATAAAACATTGTTTTATTATTTATCTCTAGTCAAAAAATAAGCGAAAGCTAAGAGCTAGCATTTCTGAAAGATGCCTTGAGCCTAACAAGGGTGCTTTGAGTCTAAAAGGGTTGAGAACCACTGCTGTAGAGGCGGTTGCATATTTTTAGTAGATTTACGTCTCCCTTGGCACATGTTATTCTGAGAATGGTGTAGATCACAGCTATCCAACTGGCAGTTCATAGGCCACATGCAGTCCTTGAGGGTTTAATTTGTGGTCCTCAGGCTCCTGCCCAACTGCTGCTCTACCCTATCACTGGCTGCAGCAGCAGCCCAAATCTCTGCAATCCCCTTCCCTCCTCTGGCTTCCACTTCCTGCCCCTGTCCAGGGGGTGAGGTGGATGACACAGCCCAGGGTGCTGGGGGGAGCCCGCAGCCTGAAGTGCCTGCACAGTGCACTGCAGTGCAGAAAGAGAGCTGAGGGTGGGAACTGGAGCATCCACATGGCACAGTGCAGTGGGGAGCACCTGCACAGGGTGAAGCCTAGGGGGCCCATGGTCCACACTAGTACAGTCTGTGCAGGATACGGCTCCTAGCCACTTAGAAGCTGGATGGTCCTGGTGTAGATCAATGTGTATATTTCAAAATTTTGTTGCAATTCTATCTACTTCTCAGAACTAAATATATTTCCTGGGCCAACTGAAGCTCTGATTAAGTGTTTCAAGTCAGAACAAGGACAAAGCACAGAAAATGCTTTTGCTTACCCTCCGTCCTGTACCTGTATGTACCACAGGTACTCGCTCGTCCCCTGTGAGTGAGTTTATGTCCAATTTGCTGGGGTCTTTGCAGCGTTGCCTCCTTTGTTTGGGCTTCTCTGAAAAATTCTGGAAGGCAAATAAGAGTATTAATGAGGATGGAAGGCTAAAAACACTGTGGATGAATGGCAGATCAAACTTACAGCCTGAGGAGAGTTCCTGTATAGGTCTTGGAAGAAGCAGGTCCTACTTTTTGGTTTTGCAGAGACTGCAGTTTATTTTCATGGATATGAATATGCTCTTGGTTTATCTCAATGCAGACCAGAGGTATCAAACATATAGCCTGTGAGCCAGATCCAGCCCGCCCAGATATTTTATTATGCCTGATAGGCTACTGGTGGGCTAAGTAGGTCACAGCTGGGGTGGGAATGTGGTCTGTCGCAGAATCCAGGGCACTAGTGGACATGTCCATCACCAGCTGGGGGATAAGCGAGGGCTGTGCAATACAGTCTTCAGTCACTTTTCAGTGCCTGGCTCCCTGCTGCTTGTGTGCCTCTGTCACAGCAAGTGGCTGCCTGGTTCACAGCCGCTTGCCCCACTCCCATTGCTGCTGCTGTTGTGGCTGCTGCTGTAACCGCAGCCATGGCTGCCAGCTGCCCCATGCTCCACACAAGATCTGGCCCATGAGAAGACCTGTGGGTCCAGATCTGGCCTGGGGCCCAACATGAATTTAGCACCTCTGAGGTAGATTAACTACACCATCTCTTGCTATTTTCTCTCCACATCAAGGAATATATTCTTCTTCCAAGTTCACAGCACAAACTTTCACAGATCCTTTTAAAAAAGCTCAGCCAGAATTTGAAAAGGTGAAGTACATTTGTACATGCCATAATTCATGACTCTCTCTCCCTCTATCTGCTGACCCTTGTTTTATACTTTGATTGTAAACTTTTTGAGACAGCCACCATCTTTGTGTTTTGTGTTTCTACAGTACTGAATACAACAGTATTGGGAGCCAGGAGCGGAGAGGAGAGGAGGGAACTGGGCATACGTGCGTCCCTGCACACACGTGTGCCCCCTTACCTGACCGGAGGTGGAGGCAGACACAGCAGCGGAGGCAGCAGCGGGGGCAGCAGTAGCTGATCCCCTCTAAGGTAAGTGGGGCAGAGGGAGTCAGCACAACTGAGCCGGATCTGGAGGGGAAACCCCCCGGATCCCTTTTAGTTGACCCAGTAGGGAGCCGCGCTCCCGAGCCACGCATGAACAGAGTGCACAAACAGGCGCGCTCTGTAAGGGCGTGCTGGTGTTTGTGCAGGTGTTCGCACAGGCGGGCAAGCAGGAGGGGCCAGGAGAAAGTCTTCGGTAAGGGAAAGGCGATAGCACCATATCAATAAATAAAAATGGTGTGGACATGAGTGCTGGTATGGCCCCTGCCTGGGGGGCAACGCCTACCCGGGGCTTCTCTGAGGCCTCCACCCAGACGGAGCCCACGGGGGGGCTGGTGTCACCCTGCCCCCTGGCCTGTGGGGGATGCCCGGGGGGGCTGGGGGGGCAGGGAATGGGGGCCCCCACACCAATCCTGCACGTGTCCATCTTAGGGCCCTGGAGGGGCAGGTGAGGGAGCCCCAAGAGGAGGTTAGCAGGCTGAGGGGGATCATTATGAGGATGAAATTGACGGGTATTTCCTTTCCCTTCAGGGCCAAGCACCAAAGGAAGAAAAACCCCAGGAGGTGCCCTCCACAGCCGAATGGCAGAAGGTTCCGTCCAGAGCCAGGGCTGCTCACAGTGGTGCAGTGCCAGCTCCCTCAGTCCAGCTGGGGAACAGGTATGAGGCCCTGGCGACATTGGAGGAAGAGGAATGTGAGGAGGAAACCTCTGGCGAGGCGGTCACTCCACGCACAGAACAGGCTGAAGGAGGCAAATTGACCCGGAGGAAGAGACACCGGGTACTTGTCATAGGTGACTCTATCCTGAGAGGAACAGAGTCCCACCTGTCGCCAGGATCCCATGACATGCGAGATCTACTGTCTCCCCGGAGCTTGGATTCAGAACATGATGGAGATAATCCCGGCCCTCATCCGGCCCACTGATTACTACCCCATGGTCCTAATCCATGTGGGTACTAACGATGCAGCCAGGAGCAGTCCAGACTGCCTGATGAAGGACTACCAAGCGCTGGGGGGCAAGCTGAAGGAGACAGGGGCAGAGGTGGTCTTCTCATTGATCCTTCCAGTGAGTGGGCGTGGAAGACGCTATGAGACCTGCATCTGGGATGTCAACTTGCGGCTTCGGGAACAGTGTCTTGCGGCGGGCTTCGGCTTTCTGGACCATGACCCTCACTTCAGAACAAGAGACATGCTCGGGTGGGATGGGCTTCACCTCTCCCCCAAAGGTAAGCGTGTGTTCTTTTCCAGGTTGGCTGATCTCCTCCGGTGGGTTTTAAATTAGGCACGTCGGGGGAGGGGGAGGCAGATGACCAAGGAAGCCACAGAACACCAGACCAAGAGACACCCACAAGAACAGCCCAGCCAAGTCAGGTGATGAGCACAAGAAATACCCAGGTAAGAGACAGGGGCCCAGACAGTCCAGGGATTGTGGGGGAGGTGCATACACCCTCAGGAGGCCTTAAATGTCTCTACACTAATGCTCGCAGTATGGGGAACAAGCAGGAGGAACTTGCCCTCCTGCTAGCTAACACAAACCCAGACATAGTGGGGCTCACTGAAGCTTGGTGGGCTCCAATGCACGACTGGGTGGTAAACATCAAGGGCTACAGGCTGTACAGGAGAGACAGAACAGGGAGCAAAGGTGGGGGTGTAGGGCTCTATGTCAAAGAGCAATACACATCCTCTGCAAAAAGCACTGGGTCGGTGGTTGGGCAGACTGAGGTGCTCTGGGTCAGAATACAAAGGGGTCGGGAGAAAGGGACTTAATGGTGGGGGTTTACTACAGGCCACCCAACCAGGGAGAAGAGCTGGACCAGGAATTCTCAGGTCAGCTCGCAGAGGCAGTTAAGTCAAGGGACATGGTTATCATGGGTGACCTAAACTACCTGGACATCTGCTGGGATGACCAGTCAGCCAGGTCTGACCGCTCATGTACGTTCCTAGCCGAGTTACAGGACCTCCAACTAACACAGGAGGTGCACAATCCCACCAGGGGAAATGCTTTGTTGGACCCAGTCCTGGCCACGGTCTGGTGAGGGGACTGTGGGTGCTCAACCACCTGGGCAATAGCAACCATCACCTACTGGAATTTACCATCCAGCGCAGGGTGTTAAAGGCCTGCAGCAAGGCAGCAGCCCTGGACTTCAGGAGGGCGGATTTCAATGAGGTAAGGAGACTAGTCAGGGAGGCACTGGGTTCCTGGAGGGGAGGGGAGTTGGGAGTCCAAGAAGAGTGGTCGTTCCTTAAGGAGACAATCCTCCAAGCCCGGAGTGTGACAATCCCCATGCGAATCAAAGGAGGCAAGCGTGCTCAAAAGCCCCCATGGCTCACCAAAAGCATCCATGAACGCCTCAAAGCTAAAAAGGAGGCATACACCCAATGGAAGGGAGGGGCCATCACAAAGGTGGATTATACCTCCTTCGCTCGAGATTGTAGGGGGCTATTAGGAAGGCTAAGGTGGAGATGGAACTGGGACTAGCGACCCGGATCAAAGATAACAAGAAATCCTTTTTTAAATACATAGGGGATAAAAAGAAGGTACCAAATAATGTGGGGCCTCTGCAGGACATGCTTGGTAATCTGGTGGTAGCACCAGGCAACAAACCTAATCTCTTTAACAGACTCTTTGCTTCCATTTTTCTGAGCAGGGACAGGGACATCCCTCCCACTGGGATACTGGACGAACCCAGGGGAGGCACAGCCAGGCCTAGGGTCAGTGCAGACCTAGTCAGGGAACTTCTGGAGGGACTAGATGTGTTCAAATCAGCAGGTTCTGACAATCTCCACCCCAGGGTGGTTAGGGAACTGGCAGAGGTCATTGCAGGACCCCTGGCACAGCTTTGCAAGCATTCATGGTGCTCTGGTGAGGTGCCTGATGACTGGAAAAGGGCCAATGTGGTCCCCATTTTCAAAAAAGGGAGGAAAGAGGACCCAGGAAACTATAGGCCCATTAGTCTTACCTCGGTCTTGGGGAAGCTCTTTGAGAAAATTATCCAGGAGCACATCTGCAAGGGGCCAGCAGGGGAGTTTATGCTTAGGGGCAATCAACATAGGTTCATTAGAGGCAGGTCCTGTCAAACCAACGTGGTGGTCTTCTATGACCAGGTCACAAAAGCCTTGGATGCAGATGTCATGGTGGACGTAGTCTTCCTGGACTTTAGGAAGGCCTTCGACACTGTCTCTCACCCCAACCTCATTAAAAAATTTGGTGTCTGTGGCGTCAACACCTACACAGTCAGATGGGTTGCAAATTGGCTGGACTGCTGCACCCAGAGAATGGTGGTGGACGGGTCATTTTTGACCTGGAGACATTTGGGCAGTGGGGCTCCCCAGGGCTTGGTCCTCGGGCCCGCACTGTTCAATATCTTCATTGGCGATTTGGACGAGGGGGTGAAAAGCACCTTGTTCAAGTTCGCAGATGACACTAAGATGTGGGGAGAAGTGGGCAAGCTGGAGGAGGGGGACAGGCTACAACTAGATCTCAACAGGTTACAGAGGTGGGCGGATGAGAATAGGATGGATTTCAATATGGACAAGTGCAAGGTGTTGCACCTGGGGAGGAAGAACCAGCAGCATATCTACAGGGTGGGGAACTCCCTTCTCATCAGCACAGAGGCAGAAAAGGATCTTGGAATAATTTATAGACTCCAAGATGAACATGGGCCGCCAATGTGGGGACGCAGTCAGGAAGGCTAACTGCACCTTGTCATGCATCCACAGATGCATTACGAGCAGGTCCAAGGAGGTGATCCTCCCCTCTATGCAACACTGGTCAGGCCGCAGTTGGAGTACTGCATCCAGTTCTGGGCGCCGCACTTCAGGAGGAATGTGGCCAGCATTGAGAGGGTCCAGAGGAGGGCCACTCGCATGATTAGCAGGCAGCAGGGCAGGCCCTACGAGGAGAAGCTACGGGACCTGAACCTGTTCAGCCTCCACAAAAGAAGGCTGAGAGGGGATCTGGTGGCTGCCTATAAACTTGCCATAGGGACCAGCAGGCAATGGGAGAGTCCCTGATCCCCTGAGCACTACCGGGGGGTAACAAGGAACAATGGCCATAAGTTGACTGAAAGTAGATTCAGGCTAGATATTAGGAGACACTACTTCACTGTCAAGGTGGCTAGGAGCTGAAACCAACTTCCAAGAGAAGTGGTGCTCACCCCTACCCTGGGGGTCGTCAAAAGGAGGCTAGACAGACACCTAGCTGGGGTCATTTGACCCCAGCATCCTTTCCTGCCCATGGCAGAGGGTCGGACTAGATGATCTGCTTAGGTGCCTTCCGACCCTACCAAATATGAAACTATGAAACAGGGTCCTGGTCCACTACTGGGGCTCCTAAGTGATATGGTGTAACAGGGGGGCCTCCTCGGGGCCTGTCTACTAGTGGTCCCACCCACCTGTTATGGGCCAACTGCCCGCCTTCTCGCCTGCCATGCCTTGTTGTTAGTTAATTGTTGTTAATTAAGTGGGAGGCTGCCCATTTTATGCCCCGATGCCAGGGGGTGCTATCTGTGGCTCCCTTCCTCCCCTAACCTACAGCTGGTATTTGTAAATTCCTCTTTATGTTGGGGTCTCAGCCACTGTGGGCCTACCCCTTTTTTTCTCTAGCTAGGCCTGTCAGTCAAAACCCCCCAACTAATCAGGGTTCAACATGCAAACTCTAGCTCTCAAAAAAAACCTCATTCAGGCTCCTGCCCCTCTGTGGCGCTAGGGTCTACTCACCCCCTAAATACTGCACCCTCTCTGGTGCTGGGGTCAGCTCACCCCCGAATACTGTGCCCTCTCTAGTGCTAGGGTCAGCTCAGCCCTGAATACTGAGCCCTTTCTGGCGCTGGGGTCCCCACACTGCAGTGGGCCCCCAATGAAGCCTCCTCCTTCCCCAAATAGCCTCACCCAAACCATCGGTGTTAACATTAAACAAGAGAGTCAACATGCCTGCTTACTTTAGATGATCATGAGGATGGCTCAGGGCATGGTGTAGTCTTCCGACAGAAACTGCAGCTGCAGCACTGTAGTCATTAGGAGTCCACCTCCCGGCTGCCCCTTTGGCCTTCTCCACTTGCCATCTGTAGGGTCCTGGCCTTCCTCTTCCTGTCACCTGACTGGCTGGCAGGGCTTGAGCCTTAACCCCTACTTGACCAGCCAGCCATGATTAGAAGGTTCTGGACTTAAAGGGACCACCCTGTTTCCTGTTACACCCCCCCCTTCTCTCTTGTCCAGGGTCCTTCTGTTTCCCCTAGCCCCTCTTCTTCCTCGTATTGTCTCGAGAAGAAATCTGCACTTATATTCTGGATTCCTGGGTGATGCTGTACCTCAAAACAATATGGTTGCAGACTAAGGGCCCATCTCATCAGTCTAGCATTGTCCGTCTTCATGCTCTGTAGCCAGCGTAGATGTGCATGATTGGTGATCAGCATGAACCGCCACCCTAACAGATAATACCAGAGTGTTTCAACAGCCCACTTAATCGCCAAACACTCTTCCTTTATCATGGCGTAATTCCATTCCGGTGGGTGTACTTTCCTACTTATGTAGGCTATAAGGCGCTCTTCTTCTCCTTCTCTCTGGAACAACACCGCTCCAATAGCCACATTTGATGTGTCGGTCTGCACCAGGAAAGGTTTATTAAAATCCAGTGCATATAGTAGGGGCTGCAAGCATAGTGCATCCTTCACTGCTCAAAATACCTTTTCCGCATCCAGCATCCATCTCACCTTGGTCGGAGCCCCCGCCTTTATCATCTCCATCAAAGGCACTACTAAGTCTGCAAAGTGAGGTACAAACCTTCTATAATAACTAGCTAGTCCCACAAAAGCCCTCACTTGTTTCTTGGTATGAGGAGCTTGATACTTTCGCAATACCTCCACCTTGTTTAACAATGGTCTCACCTTCCCGCTTCCTACTAGGAACCCAAGGTATTGTGTTTCATCTTTCCCGATCATACATTTCTTCAGATTGGCTGTCAGCCCAGTCCTTCTCAAGTCTTGCGTTACTGCTGTCAGCACGGTGAGGTGTTCAGCTCAGTCTTCAGTGTATATAATAATCAGTTTAAATAATAATATCGTCTATGGAAGCCGTGGCGTACCCCCCATGGGGAGCCAAAACTCTGTCCATTAGACATTGAAATGTAGCTGCGGCTCCATGTAATCCAAATGGCATGCACCGTAACTGGAAGAGGTCCCAAGGGGTGGCAAATGCTGTCTTTTCTTGATCTTCGGGTGCTACTGGGACCTGCCAGTAACCTTTTGTCAGGTCTAAAGTGGAAATGTAGCGAGCTTGCCCAATGTTTTCCACCAGTTCATCTACTTTCAGCATCGGATAAACATCAAACTTAGCTACTGCGTTTACCTTCTGGAAATCGATACAGAGACAAAATTTTCCATTGGGCTTGGGTACTGCTACGATGGGGCTCCGTCAGTTGCTGTGGGACTCGCATATGATGCCTTTCTCCAGCATCACTTCAATCTCCGTTTTTATCTGGCTCTGCAGTTGCTGTGGAATCTGTCTCCAGTTCTCCTGGATCACCTGGCCCGGTGGAGTTTTTATCTGGTGTACCACACCCTGAACTTCCCCAGGAGTTTCTTGGAATACATCTCCATATTCCCTGACTAGCTTGGCGACCTGTCTTCTCTGCTCTTCAGATAGTCGCAGGACCAGTTCTATGTCACCCGGTCCACTTTCCTCTGTCAAAGAGGGTCCCAATTCTAATTCCTCGGGATAGTTTCATAGTAGTAGTTTCATAGTAGCTAGGGTCAGGAGGGACCTGAGCAGATCATCTAGCCTGACCCCCTGCCACAGGCAAGAATGAGTGCTGGGTTCACAAGACCCCAGACAGGTGATCATCCAACCTCCTCTTGAATTTGCCCAAGGTAGGGGCAAGGACCACTTCCCTGGGAAGTTGGTTCCAGATTTTGGCCACCCTAACAGGAAAATATTGCCTTCTGATCTCTAACCTAAACCTATTCTCCATCAGCTTATGACCATTTTTCCTTCTCACCCCAGGTGGTGCTAGGGAGAAAAGGGCTCTGCCTATTTGCTGTTGATCTCCCCTGATGAGCTTGTAGGCAGCCACCAGGTCCCCCCTCAGCTTTCTCCTGCTGAGGCTGAACAGGTTCAGGTCCTTCAGTCTCTCCTCGTAGGGCCTGTCCTGCTGCCCTCTCACCAAGCGGGTGGCCCTCCTCTGAACCCTCTCCAGGCTGGCCACATCCCTTTTGAAGTGCGGCGCCCAGTACTGGACGCAGTACTCCAACTGTGGCCTGACCAAAGCTGCATATCCCTTCATCCGACCAAAGTCGGATGAAGGGCTAGGTACATACACTCTCGCTCTTCCCACTTCTTCAACACATTGACGTAGTATACTTGCTTCTTTTTTTGTTTATCTGTCTGATGCACCTCAGTCTACGGGCCCCGCTTGGCATATAATTTCATAGGGTCCCTGCCACCGGGCGAGTAACTTACTCTCATGGTCAGGCAATAGAACCAACACACAGTCCCCCAGGTCAAACTTCCTTTCTTGTGCACCTCGGTTATAATGCCTCACTTGTCGTTGCTGGGTCTCTCTGAGATTTCCTAAAACCTTGCTCCGAGCTGCTTCAAGGCATTCGCGCAGTTGTATTATGTATTGGGTCAAAATCTGATCTTTAGTATGCTGTTCTTCCCAACTCTCTTTAATCAAATCCAGGATTCCCCTTGGTTGCCGGCCGTACAATATAGTTCAAAGGGTGAAAACCCAGTTGAGGCCTGGGGTGCCTCTCTTACAGGAAACAACAAAGGTGGTATCCTTTTATCCCAATTCTGAGGACTCTCGACCACAAACTTCTTTAACATCTGCTTCAATGTCTGGTTAAAACACTCCACGAGCCCGTCCGTTTGGGGATGATATACTGTTGTCTTTAGGTGTTTAATCCCCAAAGCTTTACTCACTCCCTCAAACACACGTGATGTAAAATTTGTTCCTTGGTCTGTCAGCAGTTCTCTAGAGGGTCCCACTCGTGAAAATATTTTCAATAGCTTGTTTGCCACCTTGGGAGTGGACACTGTCCGCACTGGCACAGCCTCCAGGTACCTTGTTGCATAATCCAGTAAAACTAAAACATATTGGTTTCCAGTGCTGCTTCTGGGAAGTGGCCCCACGATGTCCACCGCCACCCGCTCAAAGGGAACCTCTACCAAGGGCATTGGATTTAAAGGAGCTTTTGGAGGGTGCCTTGGGTTCACTTTTTGGCACATGGGACATGAAGCACAATACCTCGCCACTTCCCACAACAGTCCTGGCCAAAAAAATCTTGCCCAAATGCAAGCTTTTGTTTTGTCCCTGCCCAAATGTCCGCCCATAGGGAGCTCAGGAGCCACCTTCAATAAAGCCCGTCGATATCGTTGAGGTACCAGCAACTGTACGACCTCCCCTCCTTCAGGCTTCCCTTGCTCAATTCGGTACAGGTGATCATTTCTTACCTCGAACCTGGGTGTTGTCTTCATCAGCTCCGGTCGTAATACCTCACCATTTCATTGAGCCAGGTGTTCCTGCCAAGCATACCGAAAATCTGCCTCCCAACTCTGCTCCAACTGGAAATGTGTCCCCTCCCACAAATGTGCGACATCCACCTTTTATTTGGCCTCCTCTTCGGGAGGAGGTTGTTCGGTTTCACCCACGAATCCCTCAGCCCTCAGATCATCTTCCCATCCAGCCTCAGGCTTCCTAGTCTCCCAGGGCCTCCAACAGCAACTTTCTCTCATCTCAGTCCCCTCCCTTTGCCTCACACTGGCTATCTCTGTCAACAACTCTGGCCAGTCACAGCCCAGTACTACTGTGTAGGGTAAGCGCTCAGCGACCCCAACTCGCAAATGGTGGGTCCTATCGCCTACTTGTAGGATGACCCCCACTCTGTCGACTTCGATGGAATCCCCGCACCAACACTGCACAATTACATGGTCCGCTACTTCCCTCTCTCTTGCCAGTAACACGTCGCTCTGCACCATGGTCTGCAATGAACCCGAGTCCAGCATAGCCCATACCTTTTTTCCCTCCATTGTCACTTCCACCGTCAATGCAGGTGGCTCGTCTCCCACCTCAGAGTCAACTCTGGCTCTGTAGCCACACATCCCTACCTGAGTTGTTGATTGCAGGTGGATGCTCCCGGTCATGTTGGCTAACAGTGCCTGTTGTCTTGCGGCTTGATCCTGTAGGCCTTGTGTTATTTGCCATAGCCGATCCGAGCTGCTGTGACTCTGGTTCCGGGACTAGCGTCTGCTCTCATTTCTCTAGTTTCTTTATGGACCCAAGGGTTCTTTTCCTCATACGGGCAAACCAGGGTCCTATGATGCATACTGCCGTATGAAATGTTCCCGGCCAATGCACCATTGTAACAGGGGGGCCTCCTCGGGGTCAGTCTACTGGTGGCCCCGCCCACCTGTTATGGGCCATCTGCCTGCCTTCTCGCCTGCCACACCTTGTTGTTAATTAATTGTTGTTAATTAAGCGGGAGGCTGCCCATTGTATGCCCAGATGCCAGGGGGCGCTATCTGCGGCTCTGTTCATCCCCTACACCGCAGCCCAAGCCTCGCAGATGGTATTTGTAAATTCCTCTTTATGTTGGGGTCTCGGTCACTGTGGGCCTACCCCTTTTTTTCTCTAGCTAGGCCTGTCAGTCAAAAAAACCCCACTAATCAGGGTTTGACTCCCAGGCTCTAGCTCTCAAAAAAACCCTCACTCAGGCTCCTGCCCCTCTGTGGTGCTGGGGTCTACTCACCCCCGAATACTGTGCCTTGGTGCTGGGGTCAGCTCAGCCCTGAATACCGTGCCCTCTCTAGAGCTAGGGTCAGCTCAGACCTGAATACTGTGCCCTTTCTGGTGCTGGGGTCCCCACACTGCAGTGGGCCCCCAATGAGGCCTCCTCCTTCCCCAAATAGCCTCACCCAAACCACCGGTGTTAACCTTAAACAAGAGAGTCAACATGCCTGCTTACTTTAGATGATCATGAGGATGGCTCATGGTGTAGTTTTCTGACAGAAACTGCAGCTGCGGCACTCTAGTCATTGGGAGTCCGCCTCCCGGCTGCCCCTTTGGCCTTCTCCACTTGCCATTTGTAGGGTCCTGGCCTTCCTCTTCCTGTCACCTGACCAGCTGGCAGGGTTTGAGCCTTAAACCCTACTTGATTGGCCGGCCGTGACTGGAAGGTTCTGGACTTAAAGGGACCACCCTGTCTCCTGGTAACAGGGTTAGGGTTCCCTGTTACATATGGTAATATATAAAATTGATTCTACTGCTTCTGATGCAAACCCTACCCTAACCCCTCATCAGAGTGAAAGCCTGGAGATGGAGTGTGAACAAGTGGTTACTGCACAGGCCTGTGTGACAAGACTCTGGAATTCTGTGCTGAGCTCTGGCACTGACTTCAACTGACCTCAGCAAAGTCCCTTAATCGTGCAGTTGGTCTAATAAAAGATATCCCATCTTATTTGCCTATGTCCTTAGACCAACACGGCTACAACCAACAACCTTTAATTGTTCAATGTCTATGTTTCTACATGTAGAAGGCGAGCAAAACTTGTAAGTTCTATAATGTTTTCCCACTTTCCAAGTCAGCTTATTTGTGACTTCCCCAAAACTAGCACTTCTCACTTTTCATTATGGCATGAGGCCTATGACACCCTAGCCCCTAAGGAATTGCTAATGAAACCTTGTTTATTGTATGTTGTTCAGCTTACCACACTTCTGACATTCAAATGGGAAATGTCCTGGTTGGTCCCTTCTAGTCCAGGGGTCAGGACTACCCACTAGCCTAGCTCTGATTGTTCTAGGAGACATATCTTCCACAACTTCTTTTGCAAGATAATTATAGAACTCACCATCAGGAACAGTGTCTGGATAAACAGTCTACATTTTCCTTTGCTTAATTCAACATGTTCTCTTATTTGTAATATTCTATTATGTACCACGACACCATGCTAATTACAGACCGCTGTTCCTTCAGAGTGCAACTTATATAGTTCTATTTCCTACACTGAATATAGTTAGTCCCATAAAATGTGTGCCAATGCACATGTATGCAAGCAAGAAAATTGCAGAGATTCATATGAAGACGAGGCAGGAAGGGAGCTTGAGAGATCATTCAGTCCAGCTCCTTGCTCAAGGCATGGTCATCCCCATCTAAACCATTCTAGGCATATGTTTATCCAAACTGCACTTAAAAACTTTCAATGACAAAGATTCCACAACCTCCCTACATAATCTATTCCTGTGCTTAATCATTCTGGGTGCATCTACACATTCTGTTAAAGCAACGTGATAAGCTCCATCGCAGTCAGCTCCCAGGTGCAACGTCTGTACATGCGCCTGGGACCACAGCAGTTTGAGATGAGGCAGAGAAGCCCTGGGCTGACAGGGGGCCTGAGGGGTCAGCCCTGGGCTCCGAGTGGCAGCGGCAGGCAGCAGAGGGGCTGGCTGGGGTGTGAGGGTCCTAAAGTGTGGGGTTAGGCATCAGGTAGGCCCTGCACTTTAGCATCCTTATGCCCCAGCTAGCCCTTGTCACCATTTACATGTGCCTTTCAGTACATATAATTACCCCATTGTAGAACAGTACTGTCCCCAACAATACTATCCTATGGTGGAGTTAATTAATTTACTGACCCCTAATACTGGCACATGTATAGACAGTGACATTTTACTGCAGAGCTAATTAGTCAACTCCGCAGTAAAATGCATGCTTAGACGCACTCTCTGAGTTAAAAAGTTTTTAATATGTAACCTGAATCTTGTTGATTGCAGTTTTAGCCTATTACTTCTTGTCCTGTCCCTCAAAATAACCAATCCTCCTGCTCTTTATAACGTCTTTTTATATTTGAAGATGTATCAATGGCTCAAAGTCTAGTTGGCAGTCAGTATCAAGTTGAGTGTCCCAGGGGTTAATCCTGGAACCGGTTTTGTTCAATGTCTTCATCAACAACCTGGAAGATGGCCTACAGTGCACCCTCAGCAAGTTTGTAGATGACGCCAAGCTGGGGAGAGTAGTAGATACGCTGGAGGGTAGGGCTAGGATTCAGAGCATCCTGGAGAAATTGGAGGATTTGGCCAAAAGGAATCTCGTGAGGTTCACCAAGGACCAGTAAAAAGTCCTGCACTTAGGACAGAACAATCCCATGCACCAGTACAGGCTGGGAGCTGACTGGCTAAGCAGCAGCTCTGCAGAAAAGGGAGGCATTACAGTAGGGGTTACAATGGACGATAAGCTGAATATGAGCCAGGAGCGTGCAAATGTTGCCAAGAAGGAATGCCAATAGCATTCTCGGCCATATTGGTAGATGTGTTGCTAGTAGAGCAAGATAAGTGATTATTCCCCTCTATTCAGCACTGGTGAGGCCACATCTGGAGTAGGGTGTTCAGTTTTGGGCCCCCCACTACAGAAAGGATGTGGACACATTGGAGAGAGTCCAGCATAGGGAAACAAAAATGGTGAGGGGGCTGGAGAACATGACTTTTGAGGAAAGACTGAGGCAACTGGGTTTATTGAGTCTAGAGAAGAGGAGACTGAGAAGCGACTTAATAGCAGCCTTCAACTACCTGAAGGGGGGCTTGAAAGAGGATGGACTGTTCTCAGTGGTGGCAGATGACAGAACAAGGAGCAACGGTCTCAAGTTGCAGCAAGGGAAGTTTAGGTTAGATATTAGGAAGCATTTTCTCACTAAGAGGGTAGCAAAACACTGGAACAGATTACCCAGCGAGGTGGTTGAAGCTCCATCCTTGAAAGTTTTCAAAACATGGCTAGACAAAGCTCTGGCTGGGGTGATCTAGTTGGGGATGGTCTTGCTTTAAGCAGGGGGTTGGACTAAATCCTGAGGTCCCTTCCAACCCTAACTTTCTATGATGCTATGATTCTATGTATGAAATTCCTTCATCCTTCTCTTCTCTATACTCAGTAATCCCAGTTCCTCATACATCCTGATTTCTAGATCTCAATTTTTTATTGTTACTCTCCTCTATACTCTTTTCAATTTATTCACATCTTTTTTAAAGTGGAGTGCCCACAACTGGATATTGTAATCCAGGTGAGGCCTCACCAGTGCCAAATACAGTGGAAGAATTTCTTCCAATGATTTTCATATGACACTCCTGTTAACAGATCCCAACTTGAAATGACCTGTTTACAACAATACTACACTGCTGACTCTTATTCTGCTTGCAGTCCTCTATAGCCCTCATGCCCTTTTCTGCAATACTGCTGCTTTGCCAACTGCTCCCATTTTGTATTTGTGCATGGACCTAACAAAAAAAGGAAGATGGAAACTGAGGAATTCCTCAGAGAAAAGTCCTAAAACCCTGCTTACAATGAAGTGATAGTGCCTCTTTATTCAGTATTGATTAGGCCTCATCTAGAGTATTCTGTACAGTTTTGGGCTTCACATTTTAAAAAGGACATGAAAAAGTCAGAGATGGTCCAGAGGTGGGCAACAAACATAATAAAGGGCTTGTAAATCATATAAGGAAAGGTTGAAAAAAAAAGGCATGTTTAGCTTGCAGCAAAGGTGTTTAAGAGGGGACATGATGGAAGTCTTTAAATACCTGAAGGGCTACCATAAAAAGAGGGGAAAAGCCTTTTCTCTCTTGCTGCAGAGAGCAGAGCATAGACCAATAGTTGAAGTTACAGCAAAGTAGGTTTAGATACCAGGGGAAAATTATCTGTTAGAATTGTGAGGCAGCGGAATAGACTGCCTAAGAAAGGTATTTCCTTCTGGATTTCCTTTCCTTCTTGGTGGCACTCAAGAAGAAGCTGGATAAGACACTAGTCAAGTAGGTTCTAGGAGTAGCTATGTCTGTGCTTTGCATGGGTATTTACCATGGTTCTGGACTTTGCTGGTTGTCACAAGAGGCTGAGAAGTAGTTTTTCAGCTGTCATGTTACTATATGTGCAGAGGGTTGAGGGGGTTTGTTCTCAGATGCATTAGGTCAACGCTTCCCAAACTTTTCCTCAGCATGACTCCATTTCCTCAGCATGGCCCCTCACTCCCACCTTGCAGCCCCCTAGCCCTGCCAGTGCTCCTTACTCCCAAACCTCAGCCCCCGACCCGTGCAGGTGCCCTAGAACCAGGGCCCGCAGCCCTCTCCCCACCCCCGCAGCAGCATCCGAGCCCCAGCTGCTGCCTCCAGAAGGCAGCAGCTGCTGCAGCTGGGGCGGG
>NW_005842719.1:511143-513555 GCF_000455745.1 Alligator sinensis
CCGCCGCACCCCCCGCGCCCCGGCTTCTGCCCCCAGAAGGCAGCAGCTGCTGCAGCTGGAGAGGAGTGGAGCCCAGCTCCTCCCCACCCAGCATGCAGGCGGAGCCCAGCTCCTCCCATGCAGGTGGCAGAGCTGAAGCAAAGCCTGAGGTGGGGGGGAGGATGTGGGCTGCCTGCTGCAGGCCTGGGGCTCCCTGCCCTACTACCTTTCCCCTGGGGGGCTCCACAGCCCAGCAGGCAGGACCTGGAGTGGGAAGGAGCACTGCACCACCATGGCCATCAAACTGAGGCGCCCCCTCCCTGCCCAGCAGCAGCAGGAGTACAACCCTGTGCTGCTGCCGCTGCTACACCACATGGTGGCCTTTGGTGGCCATGGTGGTGCGGCACTCCCTCCTGTGCTGGGTCCCACCCACTGGGCTGGGCTCCTGCCCAGAGCTGGTCTGGCCCGGCTGCAGCCCCATGCCCTGCTGTGGGCACAGAAATTTCAGGGGGCAAGTCCCCACTCTGCTGCATTGCCTTGCTCCCGACCTTCTTCCACTGCATCGCCTGTGCTCCCCCACCCATCAATGCATTACCTGTGCCCCCTCCTCTCCGCCCCCATAGACTTCCCTGGAAGGAACTGCAGAAGCTGCTCTCCACTGCTGCTTGGCTGCTACATGCATGTACATGTACACATGCATGTGGCACCCCCAGCCTCCGTTTGCCCTCCCCTTAGCCCCAAGAAGTCCTTTGCAGGCTGGAACTCTACAAGCCTGCAAGGGGAAACCTGTCCCTCTGTTTTTCTCCTTTAAAGAAGAAAATCTGTATTTCTCCACAGTGAATGGAAAACCCAGATCCCTATTTATCACAACCCCATCCACTGATGTTGCAACCCTATTTGGAGTCACAACCTGCAATTCTTGGCTAGTAGGTCCTGCACTTCCACTCACGGTCAAACTGATCACCATACTTGGGGTCTGAAAGAAATTTTACTCCATAGTCAGTGTGACAGGCCCCTCCTGACTCACCTTGGCATTGCAACCCAGTTGGTTGCGCTACAGTCAAGCCAGCCATCACCATGCCAAACAAGAGAGCTCCACCGAATGGCCCAGGGCCCAGAGGCAACAGGTTAAAAGCAGGCCTGGAGACAGAGGCTAGCGAGGAGCACACCAGAGCACTGAAACAAATCCAAATACTCTCCCCGCTACTGGAAGAGACTCAGTGCCCAGAAAAGTGGCTCATACCTGTCCTGCCGCCATGATGTCCAGGAAAAACCCAGATGCTCACCTCACTGCTGGAAGATGACCGGCTGCTTTCCCCAAGGCCAAAACACCCAGGAAAGTGGTGGATGCTTTCCTTACTGGTGGAGCACTAGGGACCCAGCTGGATGCCAGCCCTCCCAATGTGGTCAGTAAACAGCTCAGCACAGACACAATGGGATTCCGCCATATGCATGGAGGACTGCGCAGAAGCACACAGGTCAGGTGGGACTGGGAGATGGCATCCCAGTTGGACAGAAGGGAGACAGCCAGGGAAGAAGCCCAGGTAGAGGGCCCCCCAACAATGTGTGCCCAGCTGGTACGCCTGTAGGTTTGGAGCGTGCCAGCAGGAGACTGGTGGAAAAGTGAGCCTCATGCAGGCACGGCAGTGACCACCATGAGGCAATGCTATATCTGGCCCAGAGCCAGGATGGGAAGTACCCATGCAAGAAGGGCTACCTGCCAGGAGACATAGGGGGCCCAAAGTTGCATGAGTAAGGGGTACACCAGGCACCGAATCAACCCACACCCAAGTAGAGGATTGCTTGGCGTAAAGGCATTGTTTCCCTGGACTCTCAGGGAACCACTGATCATCACCTCCAGGCAAGTGAAAGTATATCCTGCATAAACAACAAGTCATGGCAGGTGAATAAGCCCAGGTGCAACGTGACCCATGGGGGTGGAACATGCCCTTGGGCCCATTGGCAACTGTGTAAGGTATGACCCTGTCCTAGTCAGATTGGTACAGATTGTGGGTGTTTTGGCCTTCCTCTGTAGGTATGGCTGCCCTCTTTGGATCTTTCAAACATATTTTAACAACTTTTGCAGCAGCAAGATACTGGCCACCCTTGTTCCCCTGCTTTATCTGTGGTAGATTAGGGTGTTATGCTATGTGGTTGTATTGGGGTTGACTGTAGTTTTACTAATAGGTTAGACAACAGATTTGCATAGGATGGTTTGGATAGGGGTGTTCCTGCCTCTGGAGAGGGCACTGGACTAGATGACCTCTGAAGGTCCATTCTAGTCCTACTTTTCTATGAATCTATGATTCACTGCCAGAACAGCATGAAGATTCATAGATTCATAGATGTTAGGGTTGGAAGGGACCTCAATAGATCATCGAGTCCGACCCCCTGCATAGGCAGCAAAGAGTGCTGGGTCTAGATGACCCCAGC
>NW_005842719.1:514728-531533 GCF_000455745.1 Alligator sinensis
GGCGGCCCTCTTTGGATCTTTCAAACATATTTTAACAACTTTTGCAGCAGCAAGATACTGGCCACCCTTGTTCCCCTGCTTTATCTGTGGTAGATTAGGGTGTTATGCTATGTGGTTGTATTGGGGTTGACTGTAGTTTTACTAATAGGTTAGACAACAGATTTGCATAGGATGGTTTGGATAGGGGTGTTCCTGCCTCTGGAGAGGGCACTGGACTAGATGACCTCTGAAGGTCCATTCTAGTCCTACTTTTCTATGAATCTATGATTCACTGCCAGAACAGCATGAAGATTCATAGATTCATAGATGTTAGGGTTGGAAGGGACCTCAATAGATCATCGAGTCCGACCCCCTGCATAGGCAGGAAACTGGGTCTAGATGACCCCAGCTAGATGGTTATCTAACCTCCTCTTGAAGACCCCCTACCTCCTCTTGAAGACCCCCAGCCTCCTCTTGAAGACCCCCAAAGCTTGAGCAGCTTTAAAACTAACATAATGAGAAAGGTGAAGATTGACTCCGAATGGAGACACTCATCTACTTCAATCTATGTTCCCCTGATGGCATAGAATAATTGTTGGTAGAGGGTTTATTAGGAACACATCTATGGTAACTACTTTGCTATAGTAACTTGCACTGACACCACAGTTCTTGGAGGCTCTGATGCTATGATGAAATTCAGAGCATCTTGAACTTCTTGTGCCAGGGCCCAAACTGGGTTTTGGCTGGTCCTGGATAAGAAAGGGAAGATGGCAAAGTAGCAGAAGTATTCACCTGTGCCCACTGTGTTAAGTGCTTCAGAACTTTCAAGAACCCAGTCATATTTCTTTGGCTTTTGAACAGTACCCCACTGCTTGGTACAAATTTTCAGTTCTAAGCTCCAAGCATCTGGCCTTGCTAGTGATGGCTAGAAAATGCTATTTAGAGGTTTGCTTTTTGAGAGGCGACCTTGTGGCTGCCTATAAGTTCATCATGGGGGCACAGAAGGGAACTGGTGAGGCTTTACTCACCAAGGCGCCCCTGGGGGTTATAAGAAATAATGGCCATAAGCTAGCAGAGAGCAGATTTAGACTAGACATTAGGAAGAACTTCTTCACAGTTAGAGTGGCCGAAGTCTGGAATGCGCTCCCGAGGGAGGTGGTGCTCTCCCCTACCCCCCTGGGGGTCTTCAAGAGGAGGTTAGATAGGCATCTAGCTGGGGTCATCTAAACCCAGCATGCCTATGCAGGGGGTTGGACTCGATGATCTTTTGAGGTCCCTTCCGACCCTAACATCTATGAATCTATGAATTGGCTTGTAGGTAAAGTAGATATGCATTAGAACTATGGTCCAGGGGGATGGCAAGGGTTAACTGATTTCTAAAAGCCAGTCTGTGACAGTCTCCTTCAAAGCCCACTGTGTCTGTATAGCAGAGAGCCCTGGGCTCTCTGTTACTTTAAGAGGAGAAGCAGCCTAGCCAGGGAGTACTGCAGGGCAGGCAGGATACTGCAGCCACAAGTCACTGGGGCAGTAGGCTACTGAGCAATTAGTAAGTACCTGCAGATAGTCAGCTGACCAGAGGCAGGCAGGGCCCTGGGTGCATATACAACTGGGGCTTGAACTGGCAAGCCAGTCTAGCCCTGCTTGCTGTAGGGTTAGGAGCTCCTGCCCAGGAGAAGCACCCAGGGGCACTGGTCAGACTGCTTTGCTGCTTGCAGGAAGACTTAGGCCTGAGGAGCTCACAAGGAGCCAGGCTGGGAGGTATGTTGGCCTAAGAATGAAAGAAGGTTTGCCTTCTTAAAGGAGCAGAGGGCTGCTGCTCCTATTGTTTCCTTTGTTATAGCCCAGGGTTCTTACGTTACGTTACTGTTTCTACCGGCGGTAGAAATGAGGCCTCATTAGTGCTAAGAGAGGGAGCAACTATAGGGGCTGGACAGCCTGGTGCTAGAGAGGGCACAGCCACAGAGGGGCCAGGGGCCTGGCAGACAGGGGCCAGGTGCCTAGTGACTGGAATGGACAAATGAAGCTAGTGCCTCAAAGCCAGGCCCAACTTCAATGGGCCTAGGTTAGAAGGCCTAGTGAGATTAGAGGGGCAGAGGCTGAGAAGGCTGAAGCCCCAACAGAGGGACAACATACCTGTAACACCCGTGAGGCATAGGGCATGGTAAAGGGAAGGATCTGGAGCTACGCAATTAGCCCTTAAGGCTTTGTGTGCCCTGCCGGGCACAGTCGACTACAGAGGCCCAGCCAGGGCCTGGGACCAGTGTGACTGAGGCCTAGCGAAGGGCAGCCTCACTATTTATTATACATACCATCAACACATGGCGGATGAGACAGAGGGGGCACCCTAGGGGCAAAGCAGAGCATGTTTGAGGAGCCACCAGGGGGCGTCACGGCCACCTTGGGACCCCAGCATGTTACAGTCTGACACAGGTAAGCAGCAAGCACACATAGGCTAGAAAATTGAAGATATGTACCATGCTGTTCCATAACATGAGACAAGAGACTCTGCTGCATTGGCCCTGTCACAGTGACCAAACTGCAGGGCCCTTGGGATTTCTGGTTTTGGTAGAGGGACCAAATTAGGAGAAGACCTGTAAACCTCAAATTAGGATGTATGCATGTGATGGCCTTGTGAAACAGGAATATGCTGATAGGACAGAATATGAACAGTATGACGACTACAGGTTAATCAATCAATAATGCCCAAATATGAAGAGTCATCAGTGGGAAAAAAAGAATACAAAAAGAAGGATTTCAGAGCAGCGAAGGGTACCCAAGAGGGGAACCCAAGGCCACTATGGACAGAGGACATACCACCAGCCCATCTCACAAACCCCACTGGGGGGTGGGTGGGCCTCAGCCTCCTACCTCCAGGCTGCTGACATCTGACATTCAAGAGAGAACCTCATAGTGAAGCTCGTGTACGGACCAGATGTACCTTGACTCTGTGAATCCTGGGACTGGTGGGTATAGAATTGTTTGCATTATTCTTATCTGCTATCACTGTATCAATAAAATTTATATATATATAAATAGATATATAGACTAGAGAGAGGTCATGATCAATCTGAGGGTTTGGGTCCACCCAAAGCAAGGTATCTGAGTCATAAATCCCGTGCCAACAGCTAGTGCATCCAATCAGCATCAGCAACCAGTTACTGTCATTGTGCCAAGATTCCAGGAAATGTTCTATACTCTTCAGCCCACAGCACATGACTCGTTGGCACCAAGGAAAACAATTCTTTTATAAATATTATCAATATCTCTCTAGACTCCTTTCTGTACTGCTCATGGATTAAGATTAAACTTTATATCAGATCCAGTCATTCCAGTCCTGTTACAGCGCATTCATTTTTACGCTGTTCCCTGGTCATGTTGCATACAGAAATCTCCTGTGATGCAGTGTGATTTGTTAATGCATGGCCTGAAACCGGTAAATTCGTCTTTCTAGTTCAATACCCTGGAGGCCCCTTTGCAGCTCAGTGTTAATTAGGATCATGCCTACTAACTTCTGCTCTGTTACATTAAGCATCGTTCAGCTTTGTTCTGAGTTGTCTAAAACGATCCATGCAGGATAGGAATACTGTGCACAAATTTTGGGACATTCAAATTCACCCATTCCTCTCTCACTTTTGTAAGGAGTTCAACTAATCCTACAGTCTCTTTGGACAGCTGTAACTTTGTAGCAGGAGACAGAAAACACACTTGTAAGTGTCTGTGACATTGAGCAGGAAAAGTGCAGCTCAACAAATTACTTGCCTTTGCTGTGCAAAGAAATGCATTAACCCCACAAAATACTACCTGCTGATCTAGAGTTGGCACTATCCCTTCTATGCTGGAAGGATGTAAGAAATTTAGTAATGAAGCTTCAAACCCAAGGAAGACCAAGAAAGCCTAAGACAAAGGGTCATGCACAGTATAGATACACATGCTGTGGTTAGGGATACTCTTACTGTGCCAAAGCCAGGAACATCAAGCGTATAGTCTGACTGCTGTCTCAGCCAGTCCAAAAGACTCTTATTTGGAACAGCCTTTTCTGCCTGGATGCTTGTAGCTGTAGCCGTTTGTGGAGTTGAGGTAGTAGTGACTGGCCCATCTGGGTGGGAGTTGCTCAGTGGAGGCTGGGTTTGATCCTGAATATCCTGAAGTGAAAGGAGAAGAAGGGACAACCCATTAGCAATGTCAAAATGCATTTGGTTCAATTGCAGACCCAGGACTGTGGAAAATCCACCCAGAGGACATTCCCATAAGCTTTACTCTGCCAGAATACCTGGTGCTCCCTGAGACTGTTTAGGGTGGAAAAGATTCATTGCCTTGCCCTGACAGCCCCCAGTGGAGTCCCTGAAGGAACTTAAAAGCCTTCTTCCTCCAAGTGCCTGCTGTTGCTCCCTGGGTAATTCCTTTTGGGTGTGTGGAGGGTACCTACTACATCCTCCTAAGACAGTGCATTTGTATCCAGTCTAATACTTTTCCTTGGGATCTTTAACCCTCTCAAGGCCCCATCTAGCATGTCAGATTTTAATTATGTTTAATTGTATTCAAGCACTTAAGGTAGTGTTTGAGTCTCTGCAAATCCCTCCTTTTCTAAGGCTGAATCCTCTTCTCCCTGATTCCAGCTATCGTGGATGGGGCAGCCACTCAGCCCTGCTCTGAGCTAGGATGGGCAGCAGGACTAGGTAAGGGAGAGCTGGATCATGCCCAAGGCATTTGTGCATGGCTTTAGGCCCTGACTCTGCCTAAGGAGTGAGTAGGGGTATATTTCTAACTACCTGCAGCCTTGTTTGAAGATTCCTCTCCTTCAAGAAGACAAGGTCTATCCCTTCCACATTTTTTCTCCTGCCCCGTCTTCTCCTCATGGCAGCATCATCTCTCTGGAGGCTTCCATTAACAATCTGTCCTGTGACAGGATGAATTAATCCTGCCTGAAGGATGCCAGACAAGTCCATGCCAAGGGAACCCTGGAGGGAGTTCACTGTCCCTAATTTGGGCGCACTTGTGTTCAGAGGGAAAGGACAGGCATTTCCTGGAGACCCATCAGAGGTTCTGGACAGGTCCACTGCTGAGTCCTGCCAGCCATTCAGCACTATGGGGGTGTGGGGGTGGGAGGCAGCTAGCTGCTCAAGACTTCTCTGTTTGACATCTCTCTCAATCTCAAATTCATACAGCCGCCGATGTTTTCCTTCATCTTTTGTAAAGGCAGGAGCTAGGAAGCTTTCCTGTGTGTGATTTAAATCCAAAGAAGTTAGCACAGTTATTGCCTATACTGCTTATAATATTCAGAAGCAGCTTTTAAACCCAGCACAGGTTGGTGAAAGAGAGGCTTTGTGTAGATCTGGGCTCTTCAGTACCTCTGCAGCCCTCAAGGACCATTTATCCCCTGGCCCAGCATCTAGCCACAAGCTCTCTACTGCAGGGACTGGATAAAGTTGGATTACCTACAAAGACCCATAACCCAGAAGAAGTACTGCAGCTCAGGGAACTGTAGGAAGCATCCTACCCTGCAGCTAGACTGCCTTGGTTCCCAAACAGTGTTAGTGACAGGTTAAGGGATCAGAGCTGAGCTGTCACTCACCTAACAGGACAGAAGACATCCCAGAGTGAAAAGAGGTTTAAAATAAATCCTTGGGCAGTGCCCCCTTGGGTACACTTTTCGGGGTGGAAGGAGAGCAATTGCTTTCTGTTCTTGACTAAGCTGTGTTCTACAGAAGTGATACTGGAGGCACCTCTCCAGGTGAAAAAATATGACCATGACCACTTACAGAAATGGACTGAGTCACTCATATGGGCTGCTCTGGCACTTCCCAGTTTTATTCAGACAATCTCTGCATACATTGGGACACTCTGGCTAGCAGGAGACTGCTATGCTTGACCTCACTGTCCTGGAACAAAAAGTTCATGCTTTACGCATGTGCCTCAAATAATTCACCCTCAGGAGTGAGGCTGATGGGCAACAAGGATATTTTAGCCTCTAGGAGTTGATATGAATCTAGTCACCAGATAGAGTTTACATGTCCTTGTTGGATGAAGACATGCCATTGTTGAACTCAGCTTCCATCACACACACTATCTGGTACATTGATAAAGTGCTTTGGAAAATTCCAGACAGTGCTAGGGCTGAAATGGTCTCTATGCTACACTTTGTAATATACAAGATATCACAAACTGTAGAAAATCAAGGTTCAGAGAGAATGTGATGAAACCCACCCCTTGGCTGGGAATTTGCCAAATGTTTCATGCCAAGGCATCAAAAGAGAGAAGGACAGTCTATCCCAGGGACCTCAGCCCCTCAAATTTTATACCTGTGAGACTAGTGCTCCATCGTTGAAGCTGGGATTAGGAGCTTCTGAGTCAGTGAAGCTGTTCCTATTGCCTTCACTGCTGGTTAACAGTGAAGTGGGCATCAAGTTTTGTGTTTCAAACTGCTGGTTAGAAGAAGGCCACTTGCCCTTTAAAACGGCATGACAGACGTTATCTATGCGGTTGATGATCACTCGGTCCTGCAAACAGAAGTATACAGCTCAACAGTGTGCCACCCACTTAAGTGCAGGCCTTTTTGGAAAGCCTAAAAGAGTAACTGAAATCCCCTCTCTTCACCAAATCTCTTTCACGTAAAAAGAAAAAGGAGCCAATGCCTTAAGTGGAGCCTCAACATTTCTAAAAGCATTGGATACACATGGAAATTCATCTGTACACTATGTGTATGGCATGTTGACAATGAAATGTACCCTTGTGGTGTCAATTCATTCCCTTGCAGGTTGTATCTGCCCTCATGCCTATCTATAGGTATCTGCTCTCAAACATGCCTGGCTCTCAAATTCAGGGATGCCTTCATGAAGGTGAATTTCTATAAGTATACATTATAAAAGAACACTAAGAAGGACTAGCAAAACAGTAAGACTTATAGTAACAGGAGTCAAGCAAGACCTCTTACAGACCCCAAGGCACTACACAAACAACAAGTGGCTCCCTACCAGGTCCACTATATGGTTGTTATGTTAGTCATGCACCTAGAAACAGACCTACTCATAAGCCACCATAAGGTGAAGCTGGAACTCAGGTGCACCTGGTAGTGGGTATCTGCTGTGACTGGAAGTGCAGGAAGCCTGGGGGGGTGGGTCTATTAACAATCCTTGGGTCTATCAACAATAGACCCAAGGATCACAGGAAAGCCAGGCCAGGAACTTTTAAATAATGTGCAGATTTCCCTCAAAGTTAAAGACAAGTGCTGCGTCAGTTCCCTAACTTCAACTTCTCAAGACAGCACTCTGAGGCTTGTGGGGGCCAAATGCATTTGGCCATGTGCAGGAATGCAGGAAGCATCTAACAGAGCTCTGACATCAGAAAATGGTGTAAATCTCATGCTGAATATTAATCTAAAGCAGGATAGAATTTGGTACTGATTTACTAGTGCTTAAGATATAAGGAAAGTTAATTTTAAGTCACCTTAGGCCACTCTGAGAAGGAGTAGAGAGTCTTCTCCTGCAGCAACTGGGCAATGGTGGGTGCCCGGGTGTCCTGAAACTCATCTATCTCTGCTGGAAGGACAGATGTGGAACTCTTGCTCTCCTCCTCCAAACATTTCTCTGGACAATCTAGGCAGAGCAACAAACAGCAGGTAGTCATCACCATGAGTCATCATCTCTGTGCCCAACAGATATCCCAGACCTCACAGTGCCCCCACCCATCAAGTATCATTTAGAACACTTTTTATTTTTAGAAGTTAAAATGCCTTTGTTTTCAAACAAGCTGAGCATGGTGCTTAGGAAACAATGGTGCCAGCAGCAGGCTGAGAGATACTCCTGACAACACAGGATGAAAAGAAGCCAGGAAAGCCAATGGAAAAGTTAGTAGTTACCTCTGTGGGATCAGGATTCGATTCAGTGGGTACATCTACATGTGAACTTAATGCAATGGAATAAACTCCAGAGCAGTTTGAATTGCTCCTGCGCACAGCATCTACATGTGTGCTTGGGACAGCAGCAATTTCAGCTGGGGCAGAGCAGGCCCCTGGCTGGCTGGGTTGACCAGGCACAATTTACGCCTCCCGTCACCATCTACACATGGGTTTCAGCGCAGTAAAGTACTCTGCTTTACTCTGTGGAGTTAATTTATTTATCGCACCCTAATACTATGTAGGGGGTGATGCTTTACTGCAGAGCTAACCTATTCTGTAGTACAGCGCACATGTAGATGCACCCAATGTCAGATAACTGTGATAGATCTGATGTGCTACAAAACTAAGCCCTTATATATGAAGGAAGAATGCCTTTTTTTTCTATAATATAACCTGAGATCCATTTGCTTCTCCTTCACTAGCAAGAGAAGAATTTATGTTTTCAAAAATAGGAGGGGAGACCACCATTTGACACTGTGGGCTAGAGTTCATACTGCAGGGGCTGGCAGGCAGTAGGCGCCCCCATAAGTTCCCTATTCAGTTGGAGGAGCAGGTGCTAAATGGCCATGGGCATGACTGAGAGGGGAGACCTCAGTTATGTACCTTGTCTCCAGGTGTTGCAACTTTTCTCTCTCTCATCTTTGTTCTTGTGCTCATCTTGTTTCATTTTGTGCCCATGGAGTTGCTGGGCTGTACCACATAGTGCTTGCTCTGTGGAGTTGGCTTTCCAGTGATCCATCCCCAACCTGTGGGGATCTGTCTTTGGAAGCTCCAGATGAATAGCTACAGCCAGGTTCCGGACAGGAAGAGAGGTGAACACTTCACTCTCAGGCTGGTTTGGTGAGTGTTTTGTCAGGCTCTCCTGGTCAGTGCTGTCATCCTCCCTACTCCCTGGCTTGCTGATACCCTCTGACATCCCCTGCCCTGTGGACCCCACCTCACTGTTCACTTCTGGGCAAGCCTTGTTGGTAGCAGAAAGGACAGAATGCTGTTCCTCTAGGGCTAGCACATTAACTTGGGGCTCACCATCAACCCTGGCCTCCAAGGAGCTTGTCACACCTTCCACAGTGTCTGCTGCCATCTCAGAATTATCTTCCTCCTCTTCATCATCATCTTCCTCACTGTGGCTTTGACTTGGCACTGATTTATCCTCTAAGCCTTTCTCTTGTTGCAAATTAATGAATCTTTTCTCAGGGGGGAGTTTTATTTCATAGTTATGAAGACTAGGCCCATATAGTCCTATGCTGATGACCCCCTCCATGGTGCCAAGTTCTGGTGACACTGCCCCTTGGGTGGCACCTCTGCCTTTCTCCTGTGGCAAGACTTCACAGATCTCTGCTGGAACACTCTGGGGTGGCTCACTGTCTGGGGCAGAAGGCAACACTTCACCTCCTTCATTCTGGTTTCCCATTTGGTCACAACCTATCTGCAAATGGTCCAAGGAGGTTTCTCTTATGGCCTCTGCCTCACAGCTGGATGGGTCCTCATCCCCATCTAGTTTGTCCTCTGAGAGTTTAGCGGCACTGCTCCCCATCTCTGTGCAACTTGGGCTATCCCGGGTGAGAGAGCTTTGCTCACTGTTGTACACTTTCTCATCGTACATTGTGCACATCAAAGAGTCTGCCAAAGAGCTCTCATCAGAGTTACTACCTTTACACATGAAAGTTTCACTGCTACCATCCTGAGGGCTGCCTTCTGGCTGTGAGATAATGTTGTCCATGTTTTCTAGCTTGATCTGACTTTCTGCTTCATTCTCTGTGGGTTCACTAGTTCTTTCCATCTGACTATACAGTGGGGAGCTATAGAGTTTGGAGTTAGTCTGATATAGGCAGCACAGGTTTTCTGCTCCTGGAATCCCTGTTTGTTTATTCTGAGCATAGTTTCTATATGCATCTAAAAAAGACAACTGTGGATCATTCATAATGTAGTAGTCAGTACGGTTCAGCCCATGTTTGGCTGTGCCAATCAGCAGGTCCCGGTCATGCTTGCCACACTCCCACCATACTGGAAGGTACAGGCTTGGCCTGCAGAGCTTGAGCCGCTCATGGAGCTGGGGACACTTCAGCACTTGCTCTCGGACCTTCCTGAGAAGTTCAATTCGATACAGCGTTCTTGCAGCACGTTCTTCAGTAATTGGCTCAACATACATCTCAGGGTCTGGAGGACCTGCAGCAGGGAGAGACAAGCAGAGACTTCAGTACAAACACACAGACCACAGAATAGTAACCAAAAGCCATGAGTCTATGTCTTACTGGCCATGCCTTGCTGCCGTACTTTACATTTAGGTGGTCAATTTTTGGATTAAATTCATGTGTTTGAAGAATTTGCAACAGAAGCCTGGGAAAGGTTACACCAGCCATCTTAAGGTGACAAGTCAGGGTCTCTGCTGCATATTGCACAGAACAGTATATGGATGAAGAGCAGTGAGTGAGGATGTTGAGAGGATTATGGGTGGACTTCTATTTCATTTAGTGGATGACCAAAGTGTATGTAGCTTTTGACTAATTCTGAGGTACCTGACTGAAGTGTAGGAGTGATCTTACTACCCTATTATAACAATAGAATTGAATAGTAAGATCATTTCTACACTTTAGTTATGCAACTCAAGAGTTGCTTGCAAGCTACATGTAACAGGGTGGTCTGGTCCTTTAAGAAGGAGCAGACAGTTCTATTGTAGAAGCCCAGCTGCAGGTGGTTAGCTAATGAGAGTATCACTAGCAATTAAAACCCCTCCTCTCCCCAGAGAAGACATCAGTGAGTAGTGAGCTGGGGGAAGGAGCAGTTTGTGGCCAGGAGGCTGACTGGAACCCAGACAAGCTCACTGTTAGGAAGGGGCCCCACTATGGTACTGGGCCATAGCTAAAGGGCTTCTCCTACAACCTGGAGAAGGGCTGAGAGTTTTGTCTGCTGGTTTATTTTGTTTGTTTAGTACAAAGACTGTGTTTGTGTTTAAAGGACTGGCTGAGAAGCTCCCAAGGGAGCAAAGACAGCTTGCAAGATAGCAGGTGCAGTCCATTTACACTACCATACTTGTCTAGCTTCTGTCTTTATATTTCAAGAACAAAGGGAGTTATTTAAAGGGTAACAGTGAGCAATGTACGTTTCCTGAACTGTATTTTAATACTCATCCAGATTCCAGGTTAACAGGGGCTGGGATTACAGTAACTAAATTGGCAATGAGTTAATTTTCAACATTTTCTTTCCGCTCATTTGTCTCTAACTGGTTACCATGGAGGGAACTCAACTTTGTCAACTGCAACAACAGTGGCAATCTACTGCTGGGGATTTCCAAGCCCTTGCTTCAGCTCCCTCCTGTGCTTTCTTACTGACAATAACACAGTAGCAGCATGGAAACTTCTAAAGGACTTCCTGGGGTCAGAGACGTGCGGCACTTCATAAAGCTTGTGGGAACTGACATTTCAAGGAGAATCCTCAAACATGCAGTTTTGAGCAGGAGTAACTTTGTGAGTCAGTGTACCCACAGTATTTCCTGAGGATTAATGACTCTGCCAGGAACTGCTCTGGGATGTGGCTCCTGCTTCTATTATTAACAGTAAATTATTTTTCATATCAATCATTTTTTACATCTTACTTATCTGTGAATTGTGGGTGATTTGGCAATATTGAGCACATCTAGAGAACTGATGCTATGTGTATGAGCTGGCCAGATGTTTCCCAAGTGGGTTGCAAGCTTCCTTTCTTTCAGATGTGTTCTCAGTTTGTGATTAACTTCTTCCTAACATACAGTCCTTCTAAAGGGAGTTACAATATTTAGAATATGGGCTTAGTTTGTATTGCAGTCTATCAGCAAGTAAGTGAAACTGAGCATAGCAGAGCACTTGGATCAGACAATATCCATATGTAGTTTGAAGGATATAAGCCTGGGGCTCTCTGGATCCATCTGCCATTTTCAGAGATTCTTGTCAAAACTCAAAACTCATTTCATACATATTTCTTTTTACAAAGTGCATAGTAAGTGGGTGGCAAAATTTCGGCTTGAAATGGCAGAGAAGGAAGTGACTGGGCAAGTTCCTCCTAAGTTATTAGAAGCAGGTGGCCTTCAATTGTAGCTCCAGGCAGCACACAGGCAGAGATGTGCAATTAGCTAGAATTTCATTGCTTTGCATCTACACTGAATACTTACTGTCCCTCCCTATCTTTGGCAGACAGCCAGCTCCATCTGGATTTTAGGCCTCTGTTTTTAGGCCGTATTTAGGCCTCTGTTGGTCTGCAAAGTTCTACTTGCTACTGTGCCACATGACGGCAGCATTATATCCACTCACCATCCTCTTTCCATAGCGGGAGACCACAGACATTTTTGCACATGGCCACAAAGCTGTAAAAGTACTTTTCTAGGCTCTCATCTGTTTTCTTCTCCAGACGGGAAATGGCTCGGAACTGGGTCCAGTCAAAGGCCTTCTTCTCCTGGTCATAGATGACACCAAAGGACGAGACGGTACGGTAAAAATCTGCTTGCTCCCTCCTGGTCCACCTGCAGGGTAAGGCAGGGGAGATGCAGCTACAAGCTACTAGACACTTTCTTTTAAATTTTTTATTTCCCGGTGTGTTTAATGCAGGTAAAGATTACTGTCTTCCATCCTCGACTGTGAGGGATTGCCGAAGAAGAAGAGTACAGGTAAGTGGTGTCAGCCAGACAGCCCTGGGGCAAGGAGTTATCCAATTACCCAAAGAACAGACCTATGGAGTCTCTCTCATTGCTGCTTGCCGAGGTGCCTAACTCTGACCACCAGGAAACCTCCAGAGGCCATTCAGATTTTGGCCTCTTGGATTAGACATTAATGAGATAACAACTGGTACCCACTGTGGCAATACTAACTTTTGTGATATGGTTCTTTGCTAGCAAAAACTGGGCTGAGATTACCTAATTATATTGCACAACTTTGTAAAAAGCCACCAGCAGTAATGACTTATTGTGGGACATGTCTGCCTCAATGATCTACAGCACAGAAGGCTCAGGCACCTTCAACCATATAAGTTCGTAGCTGTTCGAAATGGAAGGTTCAACGACGTTTACTACAGCTCTCTTGTTCCATAGAGCTTTAAAAAAAAAAAACTCCAGTAAACAATTTACTAGACAAGCTATATAATCAAGTGTCAAGATAAAGGACCCTTTTTGGAGAGGCACAGATTTTCTATTTACTCACTCCTATAGTCACACCAAGCGGGTCTCACTAATTTCATTTACAGATATAAAAGGCTGAGAGCGTCTTTCGCAGGTGAATCATATAAAAACATGTCTAAAAGAGACTGCAGGAAGCCATCAAGTCCACCCCCTTCTCAAGGTAGGATGATTAGTATAAACTGTCACAGACAAATATCTGTCTAACATTTGTCTAACACAGGGAAGGCCAAAATGTTCTGTAGGGAGACCTCCCAAATAATATATTCACAAGGAAGCCTGGAGGATGGGTCTCATTTGTAAGTACGGTCCTGCCTTACAGAGAATGAGAAAAAAAAATAATGTGGGAAGGGGCTGGAGTTGTCTCCTTTGGTATATGCTGTGTTAAGAGCAGGATGGTATACCGTGTAAATATACTACTGCATACCAGACTCATTAATTGACTTGTAGATTCCATCCTTGTTTCTGTATGAACAGTTTAGGGAATTGGCATTTAAATTTATGGTGTAATTTTTCATTCTGTCTGAGTTCCTTCTTTCCATGTTGTCCTCTTATAAAAGGAGGAGATCACCTGATTTAATTTTATGGCAGCATAATTGGAATGATGGAAAGAAATGCCATTTTACATGGCAGGTAATAACTTGATGCTACCTGCTCCGAATGCCAAACAATCCAGGAAGTGTGGCTGGATAACCTAGGGTCATTGATAACAATGGGAGTAGGTGGAGGGATCAGGAAGGAGATCTACCCCTTATCTACAGAACTGTACACGTGGTCAGTGCAGTTAGATAGGAGCCCTTGTAAGAGGGCTACTAGACAGCTTAATAGCTAGATCCATGTTAGAAATCCCTCAGCTTCCTCCATTCAAACCCTCACCAGCCGGCAGCTAGAATAACTACAATAGGAGGCTGATTTTAGTACCAATTTATATGTAACCAGGTATATTCCTACAAGACCCATGTCTGATGCATGTTATCCTGCAAGCCCAATTCACACTGGGAGCAGGATGGTGCAGCATCCATCTCTGGGAGTGTTGTGTAGCTTACAAGCTAATTTGTCTCCTTTGCTTAGATGAGCCAGGGACTGGTTCCTGGGGGTTTTGCCTAGATCAGGGGTGTCAAACCCATCTGGCCCTGCAGGCTGGATGAGAATCAGTAGGCCAGTCTGAAGGCCAGATAGAATCAGTAGGCAGTCTGCAGACCAACCCCATGTCATGTGCAGTGTCCAGAGCACCGGATCCAATCTGTGTGGTGCATGCAGCACAGGGTCCAGCCCACATGCTGCATACAGCACAACCTCTGTGCTGACCCTGCATGCACAGTGAGCTTTGTGGATGTTGTGTGCAGCACACAGCACAGGGGCCTGGTATAGAGAGCACACTGAATGCAATGCAATGCATGAGCTGGACCCGGTGTTGCATGTAGCACATGGGGTCTGGGATGCATTTTGCATATGGTCCCTCACCAGATCGGTCCCATGCACTAGCTCTGGTGCTCACACGTGGCTTGGAGCTCACTGGACTGGACCTGGAGCCAAGACACAGAACTGGTCTGGCCTAGGCACTGCATGCAGCGGAGCTCCCTGAGCCAACCCTGTGCTGTGAGGCACACGGGATCAGTCTGAGATGCCCGGACTGGATCACGCAGCTCCACAGGCTGGATCTTGCCCCCGGGCCATATGTTTGACACCCCTTGCCTAGATAAATAAAGGAGTCCAGTGATTCCTGGACAAGTCTAGATCAGCCATTTCACCTCCTAGTATTGGCTTCATTACCTTTTCTGCATTTCCTTGTTCATTGGATCCATCTCAGTGGCTCTCCTAAACATCTCATCTTGCAGCCAGTATCCATGGTTACTTGGAACCAAGACCTCAGCTCGGGGGGTTAGCTCTTTGCGGTTGCAGCGCTGGTAGACAGTGACAAGCCGTCGCAGTCTGGCTGTGAGGGCGGATGAAACAGGCCAGCAGGATCTGTCTGAGTCGGAGCCATCCTGGGCTTCAAATATCATCAAGGACATTAGTATTTAAGTCATTCTGTGAATAGGTTGGGGGTGTCTGCATATGTCCTGGTTGGCTCACTAAAGAACTCCCCTCTTCCCTTTCTTCCCAGAGCACATGGTAGCCTCCAGTTCCCAGGGCAGCTAAAGGTAGGGGACTAACACTTGGCTGAGTGTCTGTCCCCAGACCCTACTGGGCTGCTGGGCCAGATTAATGACTTTCAGTCACTTCCAGCCTGTCTCTGTTACCAAAAGGGAAAAAGACTCCATCTCTCAATATCACTCCCTCATGGCCCCTCATGTTTGCTAACTGCCCTGCTCTGCCATTGATTCAAGGGTGATGTTTAGAATGCCTCTTCCTTGCTCAGTACCTCAGTTTCCTCACCTACAAAATGTGGATGATTATAACTACAGTTGTGTGTGTACAGTACTTGGGAGGCTGCAAAGCTCTAACACAGGGGCAGGCAATTATTTCGGGTGGAGGGCCACTGACCGAGTTTTGGCAAGCTGTCGAGGGCTGCATGGGTAGCCTCGCCCCCTGGTCACCATCCGGGGACCAGAAATCTTGCCCCTAACCTCTGACCTGTCCCTCCCCTTGTCCCTGGAAGTATTCCTTTGGGGAAGAGGGCTTGCCATTTTAGGGGGAAAAAACTAAATTATATACTAAAAATCAAACGCTCATAATAATATATTTTAATTTAATTAAAAAATATATTTTTGTCCCGATGTGTGTGTGTTTGTGCTGTATATGTAGAAGTGATTACATAATAGCTCAAAATGCAGTCTTATTTGTATATTGTGAGGTTGTGGCAGCCAGGGCGGAGGATGAGGATGAGGCGGGCTTGGTTGCCACCACCTTCTCTTTGTCACCGTGCTCGCAGTGCCGCCTTCAGGAGTGGCCGCTGCTGTTGCGGTGCTCCCATCATGCCCGGCTGTTGTGCTCTGCCTCCCCATGTGGCTGCTGCTGCGGTGGTCTGCCAAGCTGCCCCTGCCACCACTGTGCCCCTGCTGCGAGCCCAAGCACTGCTTGCCCTGAGGCCACTTACACTTGGTGCCGCCCCCACAGCAGGTCAAGGTGCCCGTATCAGCCGGGAACAGTAGTGATGGTGGCTGTAGGAGCGGTGGCTGTAGGAGCAGGTGCAGGGCTGGCGGTGGTAGCCACACAGGGAGGTGGAGCGTGGCAGCCAGGTGCAGCTAGAGCATTGAGGTGGCAGCGGCTGCTTCCGCAAGCAGCACCATGAGCACCACGGCAAGTGCAGTGACAAGGAGAAGGCAGCGGCAGCTGAGTCTGCCTTGTCCTCCTCCTCCTCCTCTGCCACAACCACACCGGCAGCCCCAATTGCTGCTCTGCCTAATGCAGCAGGAGGGAGCAGGAAGCCAAGGTGCACTACAGACGGCCCAAAGCTGCCAAGCCGTTGGCGAGCTCCCGTCTCTCCCTGCTGGCAGTCCAGCTCATCTCCATAGACCCCTGCTAGCCCATGTTCTGTGCTCCTGCTGCCCCACTCTGTGCCCCACTGATGCTGGCCCCAGGACACTGGTGCAGGCTCCGCGCTCCACTCACTTCCATTACCCCCACTCCCTGCTGCCACCTTCCCCACTTTCCTGCCCACCTGCCAGCTGCTCTGCACCACATGGCTCCTGGCTGCATAGCTAGACTGTGGGACTTAGCAGGAGCTGGGCCAGCCCCAAGGACTGGGGCAATCCCTGCAGTTCCCCCCTGCCACTCCACCCCCTGCTTTTACCTGAATTCCCCATGCCGGCACAGGTACAAACAGCCCCACAGTCCCAGACCAGAAGC
>NW_005842719.1:531543-549906 GCF_000455745.1 Alligator sinensis
TGGGCCCTGCAGTTGCAGGAGCCTACCATGGCTTCCCCTAAGTCCTACTGCCCCTGTCTCATGTTACGTTTGACAGGAGCCAAGGGCAGATAAATATTAATTTTCTAAATTTTTTAAGGACCCCGCGAGCTGGATAGAATGGCCTGGCGGGCCATATCCAGCCCGTGGACCGTATTTTGCTCACCCCTGCTCTAACACCTGCTATTATTGCAAAGGTTTCTGTAGTAGGAGGCCCAAAGTGCTACTTAATTACCCTCTATCCATCATAAAAGCAACTGCCTCTTGTTAAAGGATGCATTACAATTGCAGTTGTGAACCTTAATGTTAATGGTAAAGAAGATTTCAATAGTGCTGTGTTCCCACTGATCAGTATATATTTATTGTCATAATTTGTATTTCTGTAGGCCCTATAGGCCCCTGTTGTGGACCAAGAATCCAGTGTGCTAGAAACTGTGCACACATAAAAAAAAAAACTTCTAGAGGGTACAGTCTCACCTGCCACATGGTCATCCCGCTTTTCAGTGACCTCACCACAAGAACTGGGAGCCTCCTGCAGAAAAAGAGAGAGACAGACTTTCAAAATAATCTGCAATGTGCACATTGTCTGTCCAGGGCAGGAGATGTTGCTGGATCAACTGACTACTCAAGCAAGGGCAGAAGGAGCAACTGAACAATGCATGGAACTCAGTGCAGTAGGATTTCTACCTGAGAGTGACCTCTCATTGTGCAGCAAAGGGCTTAAGTTGGCTCTGGAGTAGCAAGAGGGCTACAAGGAGCACAAATCACAGAAATCCATGCACCAGGAAAACCCCCTGGTGTTGAGCCTGGAAACAGGGCAAACCAGAACAGCTTATGCTGAATGGTGGGGTGGCTGGACTGCTGTTATTTCTACAGTGATAGCCCTGCTGTTGCGGACATTTGCTGCTGACTTCTGTGAACCCCACTCACCTCATGCTTTGATAGCCCTTCCAGTTTTCCTCCACCACTCTCTTCCTTCTCTGCATTTCCTCTAGATCAAAAAAGTCAAACAAAGAATTAGTCTCCACTAATCCCTTCTTCAACCTCCCCGCCAGATGACATGGGAAGCAGGTAGTCAACCAATGCTGTGTGGTAATCACCCTTTAGTCATCATAATGCTGGCTGCCTTCCTATCAATTTTTTAAGTCCTAGGTCTGGCTCAGGAAGCCTATCCTGTATGTAACACTTCCCTCTTCCCCTGTGGCACTGACCTTTGCCATTGCAGAACATGCCAAACATTTTAATCTTCAAAGACTGTCTAGTACAAAGTGCCAGTCTCAGACATCAACAGACTGGACAAAGTGGTTAGGGTTTGGGGTCCCCTGGGATGCACAAAAACAGTGCCAGTCATGGTGAGCCCTGAGCTGGACCTATTTAGCTCTACAATTCCCAGAGCTCTCTGGGCCTGGACAGGCAACATATTTATACCAGTGTAACTGACCCTTATATCAGAGTAAAAAAGTAGCAGACAGATGACAAACCTCTATGCTGAGATAACTTCACCCAATCTAATGTCAAATTACCCCCAAAAGAATCTAGGGTAAAATCATACTATTGTAGGCAATACATGTCCACAGTTTACCTTTTGTTCAAGGTGAACATGCTAGGATTGGAGGACAGAGAGGGGAGTTGCGGGGGAGGCAGAGTGGTGGTGATCTCCAAAGAAAATATGATCCAACAAATGTACCAGGTTGCCAAACTTGTCTAACATGAAGTATTCTACCTCAAACTTGAAGCTGAAGATAGACTGGGAATTCTGCCAGTATACCAACTACCTGGCTGCACAGCAGATTTCCAGAGAAAGCTAGCCCAGCTGGTCTTGAAGGGGTGTTGTTGACACCCAGCTTTACTGTCTTGAGGGACTTCAACATCCATGGTAAGGCTGGCTCTTCAGGGCTGGAGTGCAACTTCATGGCCTCCATGACAACCATGGTACTATCCCAGATAGTAACTGAGATGAGTGATAAGGTGGGGCACATGTTGGACCTAATGTTTTGCACCTGCCTAGATACAGGGGCTCTGATTATCAGGGCATTTTCAAGAAACCTCTGTCATGGTTGGATAACTATTTCCGTAGAGGTGCAGATCTGTCTAAGCTGGCTAAGCTGGACCACCCCCAACAAACTCATGGAGGCAGTGGGATTTTACAACTCTCTGGGGGACATTTCCACTGACCTTGATTAATATAGTTTATGGACTGGTTGATCTGTGGAATAGTACATTCACTTTGGCCACTGTCCCAGGGGAGAGTGGTGGAAAGGACCCCAAACAATAAATGGGGACCCCCGGGGGCAGGAACCACGCATAAAAAGAGAAACGAACACAATAATAACTCAAGAAAAATACTTACCAGCAGCAGGACCCGCGGCGTAGCCAGAGCAAGGAAGGAAATCCGCGCGGGTTGTAAGCCGCGCCTTTATACTGCTGAAGCCGGCCGGTGACGTCATCGGCAATCACCGGCTGGCAGGGATAAAATGGATCGAGGAAGATGGCGGGGGGAGAGTGGAGCCGGAGAAGACACCGACGCCGGATGCCGTCCGGGATACTCCCAGGGAGGGAGAGCCAGCAGGGGCTCACTGCTCCTGCAGGGGACAGCACGGCGAGGAGGCAGAAGAGCCAGAAGAGGCTCGCTGTGCCGGAGAAGGCAGGAACGCCGGATGGACAGGAGAGCCAGAAGAGGCTCTCTACACCATCGAAGGTGGGAGCGTTGAGGGAACCCGGGAGGCGGAGGAGGCTCTCCCTCCGGGGCAGACCAGACAGGAGCAGCGAGAGGGGCTGCGAAGCAGGACGATGAGAGGCTGGGTGCCAGCTCTCAACACAAGAGGCGGTCAGGCTCTTGGGGAGGTACTGCAAGGCACCGGGAGAAGGACTTCCCCAACAGCTGAGAAGGGGAACAGGGTCACAAACCACGCGTGGCAGAGTGAGAGGGGAGATGACCTGGAGCGAGGGGCCATGGTCTACCCCGGCCACACATCGGGCTAAACCCCAGGGTGGGGATCATAGAGAACAAGGGCACGCCATCACCCTAGTAGAAGGGCTGGGGAAGGAACCGTATGGGCCCTTCTCGATTTAGTTGTGTTGGCGTTTCTTTCTGTTTCCCCCTTTTGGAGGGGTTGAGGAGTAGGCCGAGGCAGTGCAGACAGGATAGCAGGATCGGAGGTTCTTTTGCCCTTCATCTTTATTTTGGGGACATAGGCTAGGTTCTGGGACCCGGGCGTAGGCTGCCTCAGGATAGGAGTGAATGGTATTGGGGGACTTACGGTTAATCAAGAGAGTTACCCCGGGGAGCAGGGCCTAGGATGGGAGAAGGCTGCATAGGCCGCCGTGCCTGGGAGCATGACAGTATCGGGAGTATGGCTGAGAAGATTCGGTGACCAGCCAATGGTTGGCGTGAGGTTGGGGTGTAGGGGAGGTGGAGCCCCACAGACGACTGCCGGGTAGACTCTCTGCCGCAAAGGAACCCTGTGTGGTTGGCCCCCCCCACTGGTATAACATTCAAAGTCGTGGCAGGTGAGACTGGGGGAGGCCACTCCTGTGATAAACATCTACGCACCGGCCCACAAGAGACCGTAGGGTGATCGCTACCGGCCACCCAGACCAAGGCCGCACGTGACCAGATGTTCGAAGCCAGGCAGGCACAGCCACAGATACAGTGGCACCCAAACATTCACTCTCACCTCTGTGGTGGCACCAATCCCCTTAGGATAGAGGGAACTACGGCATCTTAAGCAGGAGGATGGGTGGTTAGAGTGCAAGTGGCTCTCAAACCCAGGTTGAAGCAAACTGACTGTTCCACAGATCTTTTTTTAAAGAGCTATGTCATGGCAGTGGCAGCAGCAAAGAAACTTTTCTTCTTGATTGCTATTGCATCTGCAAAGTGTTATTCAGCAGAACTGTTCTGGGCGCTGAATGGCCTGGCTAATGCAGCTTATCTCTACCTAGAAACAAATCTTTTTCAGTCTACTGTGACGACGTTTGCCACCTATATTGTAAGCAAAACTGTCTATACCTGTCATGACTTTGGGAGTGTCACTTTTGCTGAAGGGTCAGTGTTTGGGGTTGAGTAAGTTCAGTCTTGTCCTGTATATATAGATCATTTTACACTGCTGTCACCTACTGAGGCAGAGAAAGTACTTGGGGGAAGGAGAGCAAACAGTGATGGACATATACTCATCCTGATTTATAGAAGCCTGCTGGGAAAGATGGGTCACTGCTGATGGGGGGTTGTCAGTGCCTACCTTTGGGAGGGCAGGGTGGCAAACATTTTTAAGTCTGCAATTTTTTACACATACTCAAGAAACTATTGCTAAATGCGGATTCCCCGGTTATCACCCTGTCTACAATTTTTCCTTTTTGGGGAAGATCATTGAACAGGTGATTGCCCAACAGCTTCAGGTACATCTGAATGCAATTGGATTCCTGGCCCTCTCTCAGTCTCACTTTCATCCTAGTCATAGCATAGAGAGTATGTTCATGGCCTTGGTTGACAATCTTTGCCTGGATATCAACAAGGGAAGTTGCGCCCTGTTGATCTTACTAAATTTTTCAGCAACTTTTGATACAGTTGACCATGAGGTCCTAAAAAGTGGTTATATGACCTGGTAGGTATTTGCAGAAATGTTCTGAATTGGTTCTGCTCTTTCCTAGCAGGAAGATCTCAGAAGCTGGTGATGAGTAAGTACTTGTCATCCCCTTGGGACTTTTCCTGTGGGCTCCCCCAGAGGTCCAATCTTTTCACCCCTCTTGTTCAATATGTATATGAGGCAGCTAGGTGAGATTATGAAGAGATTTGATGATGAAGAGCTTTCCTATTTGATCCAGGCACCACAGTCTCAGTCATTCTTGGTGTCTGAATGTTGTCAGGGACTGAATACAGGTGAACCAATTGAAACTGAATCTGGACAAGAGAAAGGTGATGTTGGAGGCCAGAATGCTTGACTTGAGAGAACTGGAACACCTATTATTGATGGGGTTCAGACTCCTTTAGTCACTCAAGTTTATAGTTTTGGGATGCTTCTGTATCTTCAGGTGAAAGCCTTTCACCAACTCTGTAAGGTGAGATGGTTGCAACGTTTTCTTTCAGATTCTACGCTGGCTCCCAGCTGATTTTCAGTCTCTGTCCTGGGATCCCACCAGAACTAGTTCAAGGCTCCATTGCAGTTCAGGGGCACGGCATGCAGGAGCTGCTCTGTAGAGCAACCCAATGTTAGCTCAAAATGTGTTAGATATTATGATCTAGAGAGACTCCTTGATGGAAAAGGCCTTACCTTACTACACAATGATGCCACTTAACATGTTCTTTACTACTTGAATGCTGGAACACTAGCACTGTTAAGTGCAGTGAGTATGGGCTAAGCGTAATATGTAACAAGGCCCTAAGAGACTTATGCCCCATCACAATCTTTGAGGTCAATGGAGAACATCATCCTGTAAGTACCATCAATGCACCCAGTCTGCTTGGCAGAAACATGTAGGAAGTAATTCTCAGCAGTTGCTCCACAGCTCTGGAACTTCCTCCCTCTTGAGATCTGCCAGAGTCTGAGCCTAGACATCTTTTGGAAGCACTACAAGACCTTCCTATTATGGGCAAATGTTTAGCAAACAAAGCTAGCCTGGGGTATTGTTCAGGGGGTTTCTGTTTTGCATTGATATTCTAGTTACCTTTTAAGTTGTTCTGTTCTCGTTTTCATTCGCCTGCTTTATAAATTATTCTGTTCTCTTATTGTAAGTCACTCTGAGCCTTTGTTGGGACGGCAGCATATAAATCAAATACAATGAAATGAGTAATAATATCTCCAGCTCTCTGCCACCTCATGGTTAAGTCACTAGAATGGCTGCCCATTGTATATAGCTGGGCATCTGTCTGCTCTAGACCCCATTGTCTTTTAGATCTATGTAAATAACACTGGTGTAAACTGATCATCTGTCCAGAACCTCTTTCTCTATTGTCACAAATCTCCTCTCAGTGAACCATCTCCAGCAGTCACCTTGCTGTGTCTTAGATTATTCACTTTCCCAGGCAAAAATCCTCCTGCCAAAGTACAATATAACTTTAAGTAGTGCTCTGGAAATCAGTGTCTGGGTAAAAGGGCACACCTCCCTAACCCAAAGAGGAAATATACCCTAAGGGAACAGCTCCTACATGTCTGACTACATGTAATCAGTGCCAGCCAAGCCAGCACCCTCCTGCCATCTCCCAGAAGAATGTTTGCTCACACCCAGCAGTTACTGGCAGTACCTTTCAGATGTCCCAGTAGGCTCTCAGCTTTTCATTTCTCTGCTCTTACCTCTGATGATGCCAATGCCACAAACACCATTTAATTCATGGTCCTAGCTCTACTTCTGATACCACAGCCCTCATGGGATCAACTCCCTCTCCCTGTCTACCCACCTGTCAGCAGCATCTTGCACTCCATCACTGATGCCCTGCTCCGCAGACAGCAGTTTCTCATCTGGCATGCCAACCTTCTCCAGGAAGCATAGAGCTGGATCTGCTCGCATGGCATTGTACCTCTCATAACCTGGCAACAGACACAACTAATGTTAGAAGGAATAAAGTAACAGACCAACTCTGAGAGCAAGCTCAGGCTAATCCCTCACTATGCCGTAGTCTGCCTCACATTGAGTTCACTTTCTACCCACCTGGTAACCTGGCTTCTTGGGGGCAATTCTGATCTACAGAATGCAAAACATGTCAAATAGTCACTAACTAATCCCCAGCCTACTTGTACAGAAGATAGAGACACTGGAATAACTTCTCCATCCCTGAAACACAGCCACTTCTGGGACAGAGCACAGTACCTGCTCGACAGTGCACAGCAATGCTATACTGTAGGAAGTAAGAAATTCTGCATCCAATGGGAACTGCAAGGGGAGTTTACAGGGCCAGAATGAAATTAGCCATAGTAGAATATGACCAGATTATCTGGATGAAGCTCTTTTGTCCCATGATCAGGAGCTCAGTCGGATGCATCAGAACCTTTTAGCAGAACAGCATTCATCAAAACTCACTGCATGCTGCTTTTGGGGCCAATGGGAGGGGAGGAAGGGAGAAGAGAGGGGGGAGGAGGTTGACTTCCTACTGAATCGCCTGTAAGGGAAGGTAAGTAAATACCATGTTTGAAAACACCGATGAGCAGTGATTTATCAGCCTCAGCATTCCACCAGTCCACAGGGATCTCCACATAGTCAATATCTGGCAGCAACACATCCAGTTCCCTGTGGAGAACAGGACATGAGTGCACATTCCTCCAAAGCACCTGGGGACCCCTGTGCCTGCAAAAAGCTATAAGTGCCCTGTAATGCTAGGTGGTTGGAAGAGCATTGGGGGTTAGCCTTCATATGGTTAGCATTTTGGCAAGTGGCAACTGAGAGTGAAGTATTGTCTGGGCTGCGTGCACACCAAAGGGCACGTGGCTGGAATCTAACCTGCCACTGCACTAGCTGAACCTTGCTACTAGCTTCCACTGCACACACAAAGGTAACCTGACTTCACTTTCTAGAGAGATACAGACTTTGGCTGAACTCCCTTAAGAGGTTAGACAATGGATTTTTGTACGATAGTTTGGATAGGATTAATATTGGATTAAATGACCTATGGAGGTCCCTTCCAGCCTTACTTCCCTATGAATCTCATGCCAGTCAGGGTGACCAAAAAGCTCTCTTGAATCAAATGGCTTCTGCTGGGCAAAATCTGCCCTAAATCCAATAGGGCATTTACAGACATGCTCCAGGAAGCGGCGGGGTCTTTAAAAGCACCCAGAGCATCATGTGGCACTGGATGCTCCCTGCACTGAAAAATGGCAGGGAGCCCTTTTTCCCTGCACTGAAAAGGTATCCCTGCACTGAAAAATGGCAGCAGGGGCACTTTAACTAAAGCTCGTCGAATGAGCTTTACTTAAAGTGCCCCTGCCACCATTTTTCAGTGCGGAGATGCTGATATAGGTGACATTGGAGTCTTCTGGAGCATGGTAATTACCATGCTCCAGCAGACTTGATTAATCAAGTCTGCTCCAATGCACTGCAATGACAGCGCACTGGAGCAGCCTCCCTGCACATGTATAAGAGCCCATAGTCATGACAGACTAGAAGCAAGGAAAAGAATGAATTTGTCATGGGTCCTGGATGGCAAGTCATAGCCAGGACCACATGCTGCAAATATCTCCATCAGAGAGTTGCAGAAACTCAGACTGGCAGCAACTGGGACAAGGCTCATAATCTAGCACAGCAGAATTCTGGGAAGGCAGCAGACTTGGCCCATAAGGAAAATTGTGCTTTTCTGACTGATTAAATGGCAGTAAAAGGGCAGGCTCATCTAGCTAAGCCCATCCTGCTTTTATCTGTGCCTCATGCTTTTGGCTCCTGTTAGATTAGAAGTCACTGAGTACCTCCAGAGCAATACCTAGACTTTCCCACCCCAGTATCAATTTGGTAACTTCAGGTGCTGCTGATCCAGAGTCCATTCCAGTCATTCCTGTCCTCAGTACAGGGCAGTGAGCACACTGTTTTGCAGGCTATCCTCCATGCTGGTATGAGTGATTAGATTGGGTGCACAGGTTGGTTTATAGGTCTCTAGTTTCATATTAAAGATGAATGTTTTCAGCTGCATTTATGGGATCTATATTATTCATGGTATAATTAATCTCAGACATGGCAACACCTTAGAATGGAAGCCATTCCAGCCAACTGAGTTCAGATCAGTGTGTGTCTGCATATGCATGCCTACATAGTCTTGTGGGAGTACACATGGGTGTGTGCATGAGTGTGTGGGTATGCATGCATGTCTGCACACTTACATGTATGTGTATGTGTGTGCATACCAGTATCACAAGATGGTTCCCAACAGACAGCAGATGGTTTCTGGCAATTTTGCAGGAAGCAGAGATGATGGACCCTAGCTAAAGAAACACGGTCTCTCCCTCACTAGTTCCATTGCACAGTGAACCTCTAGGCTGCCTGAGCAGTTCACAGAAACAAAATGGCCTCTATCTGCCCTTGACTGAGCCCAAATGCTAGGTCTCAAGCCTGCCAAGGTGTACTCAGGCAAAGCTACCACTGAAGAAGAAGGTATATCCACACAAAAAAACTGTAGGATTTGGTTTCAGAGATTGTAATGTGATAGCCACCACTTCTGTGGACACAACACCACTGGTGACTATTGAGTAGGCAGCAGTGGGGATATCTGCACAATTCTGCCAACTCCAAAGACCCAGCAGAGGGTTACCACAGCTAAGGCAACAGGTGAAAACCCTGCAGCAGTAACACTCTGGCTGATGTGTAAAACAAAATGTAGACTTCTGGGGAGTGTCATACCTGGCAGGGGTCCCTTCGAAGGCTTTGACAGCTGCCTCCCCTAGAACTTCGGCTTTCAGGTAGTACAGCATCCGCACCCGCAGCAGCACCCTGCCCAAGGAAAGGCAGCAGGTAAAGACAGGGCTACAATGCAAGCCTTGGAGCCAGCAAGGTGCACAGCCTCTACAGACAGCAATGCAGTCTGCAGTGGCCACACCCAGAGGCAAGAAGTCATGGAAATGCTCAGCTGTTTCTACCCCCTGCCAGACCCATGAAATTCCATGTTAGGACAGAATTGACAAGGACCAGCTCTCCTTTTCTCAACAGAACAATTAGAGGCTCAGTGAGGGTGACACCTCTGCCTGGCCAGCCATCCCTTGTATGATGGGTGTTTGCTGCACTGTACAATGCTGCAGAGCACTTAGACCTGTTGGCTTAAAACAGGAGCTTGCAACAACTGTAAATGTGGGGACAGGAGGTAGGCCCTAGCTGCACAGGGAGAAGCAAGGTGCCAGTTGAAAGCAGGGAGATTCTTGAACCAGTTCAGCAGACTGTGGGTCGGACTCCTGCAAACCTTATTGTATTAGCCCTCTAAATTTTACAGGCTTCAAAAATCAAGATGTAGTCGACAAGAAGCAGGGAAAGATCAAGCTGAGCACCTGCCCACACAGCCCAGCATCACTCCACAGCAACAGCATGACTTACTCCAGTGAGGAAGACTGAGGCAGACATGCGCATGGAGAAGGGCTCTCAACAGGAGCAGAAGAGACAGAACTTTTAATACATGAATGGAAGGAGGAACTCATTTCTCAGTATAACTCGTGAGTCAGCTCAAATCCTGCCAAGGAGCAGGGATATAAACAGCTCTTGGTTATTTATTTTTGAAAGAAAAATGCCTCTCTGATCCTCACTGCAAAGAGCCATGTCGTCCTGGGGCTTGCCCCACTGTGCCACAAGAATACACCCTGCCAGGTTATGACCTTTTGTTATCCTCTTCCGTTCTGGCCCCATTAGGAAAAACAGCAGTTCCCAATAACTGCATAACTTTGCAATCTGATGCTGCTGCTAGCAGAGGCAGCTTAAGAATCACAACAAAACCTGTCCTTACAGCTGTGACAAACAAACAAAAAAAAAAACAGCTCCAGGTGCAGCCAGGCTGCTGACAGTTCTTTCCAGCACAAGCAAAATGGAAGTGGGCTGGAGAGACCTGCACAGGATGCAGGCTGCTAGCTTTCAAACATCATTGTACATCACAGCTTAACATGCTGAGTTTGGAAAACCTGTTCAGTGTTGGCTCAGTGCTCCCTCTAGCACTTTCTGCTAGAAACTGCTTAAGTGTAACCTACATCATCCTTTATAGGCACAACAATGCTGGCTGGGTGCAGCTCTTGGGGACACAACTGTCCTCCAAAGGCTTAGCCCAGAGGGTGCACTCAGCAACGGAGAGCTCACGGCTGGGCTTCAGGGTTCACACACTCACTTGTTACAGTGCTGTTTCAGGTGCTTCTTATAACTGTCATCATGCAGGACTATTTCAGGGTTGCAGGTTGCAAGCCAATCTGCATTCTTTATCTCAGGGAGAAGCATCTGGTTCTTGGTCTTCTTCCCCTTCCTTCCTCTGGGCACAGGGGCAGACAATCCTGCAAAAGCAAGAGGGAGAGATTTACAATTTCTGCTGGAGGGCTGTTACAACCCTGATGGGTTTCTGATAAATTCAAAGGACCAGACTATACAGGACAGACACCAACAGACAGGCAGACAGTGGCAGCATAGTCTGCAACACAAAATCCAGTCTTGGTAAAGTGCTTTGCCACCCTTGTCACAGCTTGTGTGGGAGTGGGCAAAGTCAAGAAAAGGAAGGAAGTGTCTTAAATCTGTGCAGGTGCAAAATAATGTGACAGCTCTTGCCAGAGAATCTGTATTAGGCTGTGTTATGTTCGCCCTTTCCCAGCTGATTAAGTATGGGGAAATAATAAGTGCAGGGTACAGGCCAGGCAGGATATGCTGCTGACTGCCACTGCTGTAAAGCACATATTCAGAGGTCTATCCTTTTATTGCCAGGCAGCCTGAACATCATGGACATCTATGTAGGCTAACCCTGAATGTGCTAGGGCTGGAAGTGGGATCCAACATGTGAATTGTGGCTAATGACTCCACACCCAGACACACCTTTCCATCCTCCTGCACATAACCCCATGCATCTGGCAAGCACAGGCCTAGTTATTCCTTTCTCACTGGCATCACCCAGACCTCTCCCCCAACATACACTGGCACACATGCAAAAAAATGCAACTACAAATGCCCCATTTCACTGTGCTGCTGAAACCTGGATGATACACAGAGCCTCCCACAACAAACAAAGACAACACAGGTCAGGCTCTGATTTCAGCTCCATAGGGACACAAAGCTAATAAAGCTATTCCAGATTTACAGTGATGGGACTAAGATCCGAGATTCTGAGAAAAGAATCTAGCTGTACATTCCATGTCCAGGCCTGCCCAAGATCCTTACATAGACTTCAGGGAGGTCTGTACCCACTATCATATACCTGGCACTCATAGCCACAATTGCTTCTATCCACCAAGCCCAGACTTCTGATGTGAAAGGGGTTGGAAGACTCTTCACAGACTGCTTTTTAAAACCCCTGCAATATTCCCTTATGTTTTCAAACAACATATTCTTGCAGTTTCTTCTTCCCACCAAGTGCCTGTAATCCTGTATTGTTTTTGCTCAAAGGCTGTCCCTGTTAGCACAGGACCATCTCTTTCAGTGGCTTTTCACAACTGTTCCTACCCAGGCTACCCTAACAGAGAATAAATACTGCTGTATACAGCCCTAAGAATGCAGGAACTTCAGTAAGATATACATTTGGAGCTTTGAAAGGACCAATTTCCCAATGCTCAATGCAACTAGCAGTTTTATTGACTAGGAAAAAAAAATTCAAGAGGGAAACATTTATACAAACTGGCCGGCCAGAAAACCCAGTTGAAGGACCTCCTACAGTAGGGGTTGGCAACCTTTTTAAGGCAGGGGCCAAAACAACCTGGCTGTAGTCCAGAATAGACCGTGTGGTTTTGGTAGTGCATCAAAAGCAGCAAGGGGGCTTTGCCTGCACCTGTGTCAGGGCCAGACATCTGGAAGCAGCATCAGCACTGCTTTTTCCCCAGGCTCCCTCCCCCTCCCTGGCTGAGGCAGTAGTAGAGCATCCAGACAGAGGGGAGTTGCACTAGGGCTGGGCAGTTGGAAACTGCACCTATTATGCTGCCACCACTTCTCCTCAGCTGCAGCACAGGCACAGCTGGAAGTTGCACCTTGGCTGCTGCTTCTTCCCATCCCTCCCTCCACCCAGCTGCAGTGCAGGTGTAGCTGGAAACTACCCAGCTCCCATTTCCTCACCAACTGGAAGCTGTGCCTACACTACAGCCAGGGAGCAGGGGGCAGGGAGAAGCAGTGATGTGGGCATATCTTCCAGCTGCCTAGACCCCGCACAGCTGCAGGCAGAAGCAAAGTGTTCCACTTTCACAGGCCAGATCCAGTGGCTTCACAAACCATATGCTGCCAACCCCTGTTAGAACTATGTTGCAGTAGGACCTAACAGGTCCTTGGAGGCAACAACAGTTAAGGTTGCAGATAAGAAAAAATGGTGGGGTAGTGAGGAAGGAGGACAGGCTACTTTTACCTGGTTAAATGGTGAGAATTCAACAGCATGGATTTTCATATGGTTAAGTAAAAGGTAAAACAAAGTGAGCATGGCAAAATGGAGGGAAATGAGTGGAACAGTCTGTGTAAAGAAAAAGGAAGTAATCAGTAATTGGAGTTCTTTGAGATGAATTGTCCATATGCACATTCTCACATGTGGGTACAGTCAACTTCTGAGCCTTAGATCACAGACCTTTTACCTTACAGGTACTTGTACAGGCCACTCCAACTACTCCACTTGGCCCCCATCTGTCCCCGCATCAAATGGACGGAGTGGAACACAAACCCCATCTTAGTTTTCTTTTAATTAGAGAGTCCCAAAGAGGCAGATTCTGAGGAAGAGGGCAAGAGGAGAGGAGCTCAAATGTATGCATGGACAACACATCTCAAGAAACTCCAGTTACTGGTAACCAGTTCTTTTCTCCTTCAAATACTTGCCTGCACACACATTTCCACATGCAGGTGACTCAAAAACAATGCCTACAACACCTGAAGATTGGGATTAAGAGCCTTCTTGTACTGACTAGAGTGCCACTCTACCAAAGGCAATGTCTCTCTGGGAGGCCTCCACAATTGCATACTGCTAAGTCAAAGTGTGGGCCAAATTCCAAGTCAGTGTCCTGCAGATGTCTGATGTGAAGACTCCATGAAGAGAGGTGGCAGATGTAGCCTGAAGCCTGGTGGAATGCACTTGACTTGTAAATGGGTGATTTACCTTTGTCAATTTATAACAAAGTTTAATGCAACTGGGAAACCAGTTGGAGAGTTTTTGAGATGAAAGACCTCACCCACAGACTTCTCAGCTATGGCCATACACAGGCATGGAAAAGGGTCTGGCTCAGTATAGATAACAGGCAAGAGCTCTTTGCAGGTCCAAAGTACCTTAGATTCCAAAGTATGTGACATGGATAAAAAGACTGGGAATGAAATTTGCTGACTGATGTGAAAACCACAAACCACCTTCATCTGGAATTTGGGATGGGTATAGAGAATCATTTTGTCTGAACAAAAGGCTGTATACAAAGGAACTGCAATTAGGACTTGATTGTTACCGATTTGTCTGGTAGAGGTGGTCACCAGGAAGGTTATCTTCATAGACAGATTTTGGAATGAGTAGGATGTCACTGGCTTGAATTATAAATGCATTTGTACCAAAATAATCAGATTCAAGTCCACTGAGGAAATAGGTCCTTCACACACCGGAAGTCCTAGATTAGCCTTTTTTGAAACTTCAGCATGACAGGGTAGGAGAAATTTGCTGGCCCTCAATCAGGAGGTGATGCAAGGAGATTGCTGCTAAATGAACTTTATTGAACTGAGGAACAGATCAGCAGTCCTCATCTTCAAGACTTAGCCTGAAATATTTGGGATTGATAATAACGAAATCCCTTGCACCATGAGAAGAATCTGGAACACTTTCTCAAGGCAGGTACACCATATGGAAGTTTTCCTGCTTTGTATGCTAGGCCAGTATTTATGGAAGTAAAACAGGAACAGTTAAGCTAGAAGCATCTAGGTAGTCAAATGAAACAAGTACAGGTTTGGGTAGAGTAGTGTGCCATTGCCCTGAGAGAGCAAGTTAGGAAGAAGAGACAGGAAACATTCTTCTCAGCCAACAAGAGCAGAAATCCTGGAACAAGGACTGCCTGGGACAGGTTAGCGCTATCAGAATTACTTGACTTTGGTTTTGTTGTACCTTTGCAATAAATCATGGAACAAAGGGTCTTGCACTATGAAGTCAAGAATGCACTGGAGAGGAAGCCTGGACAGAAGCCTGCCCTAGAGCAGAAAAGATGATACTTTGCATTCTGATCCATCACGCCCTATTTCCAAGGAGCCTCATGCTAGGAATGGCTGTGAGAGGACTGAATTCTTGATTTCCTACTGCAGTAGATTGGCACGACCTTGTTCAGATCCTCCTCTGTCACATTTTCATGACTGGCCAGGTGACCAGCTAACTATTGAAATGTGGATAATAATGTGAAATCACCAATTACCACAGCTGGGCAGCCTCCTCATTGAGCAAAGAGAACTTTATGCCTCTCTGCTGTTTTCTATAATAAATAGACATAGTGTTGTCCATTGTTACCTGCAAGTGGCAGTTCTGAATGGAGGGTAGGAACTCTTTGTAGGCCTGTCTGATGGCTTTAACCTCATGCACATTTATGTGGAGGGCCATCTCCTGGGGTTCCTGCTCGCCCTGGACTAGCAGATTGTCAATTCTCATCCTCAAACTAGTTTGGGAGTCATCTGCCATCTGTGAGCTTGTGGATGGTCAAAGCTGAAAGGGTACCACTGGATGGGTCTTTCCACCAAGTTAATGATGCTAGGACTCTGGTGGAAAACATCACTTTCATTCCCAAGTTATGTCTCACCGGCAGGTAAACTGAGAACTGGGTCTGGGCATGAACTGAGTCAGGACACAGGAGAATCAGAGTGCAGAGAGTAAGCCAAATTGAGAAGTCAGCAGATCAAACAGAGAACAGGCAGAGGCACAAGTGAGGCAGTCTAGGTTCAGGTTGAACTCTACTGCCCAGGCACTTCCTGTTCCTGTGTAAGGGTTTATATGGAGGGAAGTGAAGGGTCAGATGACCCCAAATGGCCACTCCAGTGGCAGGCCAGGATGAGTGACTATGCCAGGCAAACCAAAGCTCCAAATTCACGGCAGTGGTCTGATATGACCCCATCCAATCTCTTTAAAAGCAGCCCTTGGGGGGCACTGGTCTAGGTTTTTCCAGATGGTCCTCAAAGAACTTCCTCAACAGATTGAGGGCATGGATGTTTCCTGCTGGTTCTCACATGTGATCTTCAGGCCTGTAACCTTCCTAGTCTACTAGGTAATACAGCTTTCCCTTGTTTCCATTTTTAGTCTAAAATCTCCTGGACCAGATATTCTTCCAGACTGTGCTCTGTTACTAGAGATGAGGCAGGTTGGGTCCAATGAGGAGACATTTTTTTTGTATACGGCTTGAATAGTGATATGTGAAATACCACATGGATTTTTAGTGTCATGGGGAGTTGTAGCTCAAAGGCTACCACATTGATTTGCTGGGTTATGCAGAAGTGGCCAATGTATCAATGGTCTAGCTTCTGTGGAGGTGTTTATCTTATAACCACGCTTTCTGTCCTGCTGAGTAGGGGGGCCCTTGCTGTCAATGCTGGTCTACCTGTTGCCTATTGGCCTCTTTTGCCTTCTCCAGACAGTGTTTTAATTCCTCCTGGACCTTATGCCCATGATGTACCCAATCTGTGGCTGTGGAGTTGTCAGAATTAGAGGGTAAGGTGGGATATAACTGGGGGATGAAACCCATGGTTGGCAAAGAATGGGCTTTGTTCTGTTCAGGTATGTGTGGAATCATTATAAGCAAACTCCATGAGTGCTAGTAGTGGAACTAGTTGTCCAGAGGCATTGCTTCAAAACCTGTTTGATTCTTTTAGCTTAGCCATTCATTTCGGGGGGTGGTATGCTCATGAGAGCTGACTATAGAATCCCAATAGGTGCAGGGCCTCATGCCAAAATGGGAGATGAACTGAGACTCATGGTCAGATGCTATGCAGTCCAAAAGACTGTGGAGACTAACTATGTGGTCTAAATATAGGTGGGAGGCGTCCTTGGCTGAGGGAAGGCCTATGAAGTGGGTCATTTTAGTCAACTGGTCTGTCACCATCAGGATTGTAGAGGAACTATTTGATATGGGTAGTTCTACAATAAAGTCCAAAGAGATGGTGGACCATAGCCAAGGTGGAGAGGGAAGGTACTGGAGGAGTCCACAAGGTCTTTGAGTAGGTCTCTTAGAGTGGGTGCAAATATCACGTGAGCGGACAAAGACATGCATTGTCTTGTGCAGCCATGGCCACCAAAACTAGCAAGAAATTAATTGACAGGTCTTTTTAGTTCCAGGCTGGCCCATTAATGGGGAGTTGTGGGTTAGGCATAGAACCGTGAGGGTAGCTTGACCTGGGAGCACACAGCTCTTGCCTTGAATAAATATAATTCCATTCTAGACCCAATGCAGTTGTTGTGTGAAGGTTGCCTGCTCTTCTCAAAGGAACTTCCTCCTGGGTGGTGACAAAGAGCAGAGAGAGCAGATCGACCAGCAAAATGGCACTGATGATGTTATGAGGTTTCAAAATTGGGTTAAATTCAGAGATTTCTGTGACCAGTCCATGTCATACTCTGCCTTCCAGGATAGAGCATCCACTTTCCCATTTTTAAGCCCAGGTTAGTAGGCTATTTGGAAGTCAAAGTGGGAGAGCAATGCCCACCAAAGCAGGCTTTGGTTGAGTGCCTTAGCCTTACTGAAATACTCCATATTTTTATGATCTGTGAGAACCTGTACCTTATGCTGTGTCCCTTTGAGATAATGCTGCCACTCCCTGAAAGCTGCTCTGACAGCCAGGAGTTCACAGCCCAGGTTCTCATAATTTTGTTCTGCCAGGGTATGTTTGTGGGAAAATAACGGATGCAAAGTCTGTTCCAAGCCCTGCAACTGGATGCATCTGCTTCTACCACAAACAGCAAAGTTGGATTAGGGTGGGTTAATACAGGGACAGAGGTGAAGGCTTGTTTCTGGTATTCAAAGGCTCATTGGGTTTCCATGGACAAATTAAACTGAATGTCCTTGCATAACAGTGTGGTAAGTGGACCCATCACCTGGGCAAAGTTGACAATGAATCTCTGGCATAAATTGAAAAATCCCAGGAATATCTGAGGTACCTTCATCTTCTGAGGCACTTTCCAATCTTGGATGGCCTGTACTTTCTGGGGGTCCATTTCCAAAACTTTGGGAGATAAAATAAAGCCCAGAAATTTGATAATAGCTTGGTTAGATGCACATTTTTCTACTGTTGTTAACAGGCTGTATTGGCACAACCTTTCCTGCACTGCCTAGATGTGTTTTAGGTGATGATCAGATTCCTCTGAGAAGACTAAGATGTCACTGAGGTAGGCAATCACAAATTGATCTAGAAGAACTGATAGCACATCATTAATAAAATACTGGAATGTGGCTTGGGCACTGGTGAGACCACAGGGCATAACTAAATATTCAAAGTGCCTGCACCAAGTCTAGGAAGCGGTTTTCTATTCGTCACCAACTTTTGATCCGCACCAGGTTATATGGACCCTGGAGGTCAAGCTTGGTGAACATACTCTGCCTTCTGGGATAGAGCATCCACTTTCCCATTAAAAGGAATAGAATGGGAGTTCCAACAGGTGAAGTGGACTTTCTTATGAATTCCCGGAGCAGGTTCTCTTGTAGGAAGTTTGGGTTCTGACATAGATTCATAGATGTTAGGGTCGGAAGGGACCTCAATAGATCATCGAGTCTGACCCCCTGCATAAGCAGGAAAGAG
>NW_005842719.1:551296-558281 GCF_000455745.1 Alligator sinensis
GATGGAGCTCATCCGGGCCTGCCGACTTAAAGGCATCCAGTTCTTCCAAATGACTCTGCACCATCTCAGGGTCTACTCACGGTAGTCTGGCGCCTTGCTGCTGCCTCTCTACAACCCCAGTGAGAGACTTGTCGTGCCCCTCACTTAGGAACACTGAGGCAAAGAACTCGTTGAGGAGTTCAGCCTTGTCCCCTCTGTCCGTCACCAATTGTTTCTGCCCATTTAGCAGGGGTCCTATTCCTCCCTGGGCCTTCCTTTTACTCCCAATATATCTAAAAAACAATTTCTTGTTGTCTGTTACTTGGGTTGCCATCCTCAGCTCCATGGCAGCTTTGGCCCCTCTAACTGCCTCCCTACAAGCACGAGCAGAGGAGGTATATTCGTCTTTGGTGATCTCTCCCTGTTTCCACTTTTTATGTGCTCCCCTTTTGTCCCTTAGGCTGCCCTGGATTTCTCTGGTCAGCCAGGGAAGCCTCCTGGCCCCTTTCCCCCTTTTGCCTCGCTCAGGGATCGTCTTGCTTTGTGCCTGAAGGATCATTTCCTTAAGGCACAGCCACCCTTCTTGGGCTCCCATCACTTCAAAACTCCTACTCTGCAGTAGTAGAGTGCATCTGACAGGGATCTTTGCTCCTGACTGTAGGTCAATAGGCAGGCATAATCCCAACGGTGGGGGAGGACCTCCACATTCCTCTTCTCAAATATGTCCCCAAATTTTTCAGGTAGGCTGGGTTTAGCCTCCGGAGGGCAATCATGGTCAGAACCCTGGCTTGGATTGGCAGCTGCCCTAGGTTTTCAGCAGTATCACTGACAGTAATTGGAATTCAGGCAGACCTGCTGGGCTTTCCACCTAACTAGAGGGTCATACAAGGTGAGCCAGGGAAACCCAGAATCAAGGGGTAGTGCAGATTGACCCAAAGCATAATGTCTCACAGCATCCAAGGATGTTTATTTATTCCCCTAACACAGGTTCCCTACTACAGGCTCTGTCCTCTAGGCCCACTGGAGATCACATCAAATATAGAAGAGTATTCTCTGAGAAATGCTGCTTAATTCCAGGGGTGAATAGTCTACAGTTTTGATGGGCTCAGGATTAGCCCTCCACCTTAATGTGATTTGTCAGGGCTGGGCCACAGTCTCATCAATGAAATTGCCCACTACCCCAGAGTGCAGTAGGGCAATTTGAATGAGAAATGGACAGATTTGACCCAGTATCTGGAAGTGAACAGACAGCAGAAGCTAAGGGTTCTGAGGACTGGGTTTGCTTCATTCGTTGCATGGGTTTGTGATGGCCCCTAACCAGCCCCCTTTAGTGGACTTCATAGATTCATAGATGTTACGGTCAGAAGGGACCTCAGTAAGTCATTGAGTCCGACTCCCTGCCCTGGGCAGGAAAGAGGGCTAGGGTCAGATGACCCCCCTTGGTGCTTGTCCAGTCTCCTCTTGAAGACTCCCAGGGTAGGAGAGAGCACCACCTCCCTTGGAAGCCCATTCCGGATTCTGGAAACCCTTACTGTGAAGAAGTTCTTTCTAATGTCCAACTTAAATCTGCTCTCCATCAATCTGTGGCCACTGTTCCTAGCAACTCCAGGAGGTGCCCTCGTAAACAGAGCATCTCCTATTCCCTGCTGCCCTCCCCTGATGAATTGATAAGCAGCCACAAGATCACTTCTCAGCCTTCTCTTCTGAAGGCTGAAGAGATCTAAGTCCTTCAGTCTCTCCTTGTAGGGCCTTGCCTGCAGGCCTCTGACCATACAAGTGGCCCTCCTCTGAACCCTCTCAAGATTCTCCACATTCCTCTTGAAGTGCAGCACCCAAAACTGGGTGCAGTACTCCAACTGTGGTCTGACCAGTGCCACATAGAGGGGAAGCATCACCTCCCTGGACCTGTTCGTCATACATCTGCTATAGTGCATGATAAAGTACGCTTAGCCTTGTTGATCACTTCATCACATTGACGACTCATGTTCATCTTGGAATTAACTATGACTCCAAGATCCCTTTCCACTGCTGTGCTGCTGAGGTCATCCCCCAGCCTGTAAGTGTACTGGTGGTTCTTTTTGCCCACGTGTAGCACTTTGCACTTGTCTTTGTTGAACTGCATCCTATTTCATTCTGCCCATTTTCCCAACCTGTCCAGATCTGCCTGGATCTATTCCCTACCCTCTGGTGTGTTAACTTTGCCCCATAATTTGGTATCATCTGCAAACTTGGACAGGGTGCTCTCCACGCCGTCGTCAAAGTCACCGATGAAGACATTGAATAGTACTGGTCCAAGGACAGCCTTGCGGGACTCCACTGCCCACATCTTTCCAGGTTGACATCAACTCATCCACCACCACTCTCTGGATGCATCCCCTAAGCCAATTTGCCACCCACCTGGCCATGTAATCATCTACATCACAGCCTGCTAGTTTATTTATGACTTGGGGTGGCTTGTTGCCCTGGTGCCCTTTCTTGGGGCACCTGTCAAGTTTGAGCTCTGGGGCCCCACGGTAGAGACAAAGATCTTAACAATGGGGTCACTTTTGTTCTTCTGGCATGAGACAACAGTGTCCCCCATCGATTTGTATGGGCTCAGAGGTGACCACAGTAGGACAGAAGCCAGAGGAGGGTAGGGAGTACCTCTTTTCCTCCTTCCACTTCTGGAGACGGTTGTCAATATAGACTGCCAGATACATGAAGGTATCAAACCTTGAGGGTGGTTCCACCCGAGCGAGTTCATCTCTTCTTTGCTCGCACCAGAATTGCTACAGCTGAGCTACTTTGTTCCAGTGGGCGTCTCCACCATAGCAGTGGCATAGCCAGCAGCAGAACTCTTCCCCTAATGCAGGTTCCATACTGCAGGCTCTGTCCTCCAGGCCTATTGGGGATCATATCAAACTTAGTAGAATATTCTCTGAGAAACGCCTCTCAATTCTGAAGGGCAGGATTATCACACTCCACAAGCAGTGCAGCCCAATTCAGGGTGTCTCCCATTAGGAGGCTCGCTCACTAGCCTGGTGCCTAGTAGGTTCTGGGTTAGGCTAGAAATAAGACATGGCACTGGATAAGGCACCCCCTAAAGCAACACTGGTCCCTCTCACGTATTGGGAAGAGTGTGGGGGGTTCCGTGGAATAAGCCTGGAGCACAGTAATCTCACCGAGAAGTTGGCCAAACTCACACCAGTGCTGGATAGCTTCCTGGTAGTATGTTGCTTGGGATCAATCAGAGAGATTGGTTCTCCACCAGCAACTGTTGTACCTAGGCTTCCAGTATTTGATAGGTGGAGGCAAGCTGAGCCAGCCAATCTGTCCAGGCCTGTGAGTCTTCCCAAGGTATGGCATGTACATCAGACGGGTCTCTGGAAGGGGACGGAGCTCAATGCTGTGCTCTCCTCATTGAATATGGGCAGTCCAGGCAACCTGTCATGCTGGGCCATGGGTGGCCAGGTCTGGAGGCACTGAGGATTTGAGGGGCAAATCAAACCTGGGAAGAGCAAGCAGATTCCAGGGAGAAGCTGGATCAGGAGCCAGGAGGTCAATCTGAGAACTGGGTCTGAGAACAGGTGTGTCAGGAAGCCAGATGATTAGGCAAAGTGCAGAGTGCAGAAGGCAAGCCAGGTTAAGAAGTCAGGAGATCAAATAGAGAGCAGGCAGAGGCAAAAGCGAGGCAGTGTAAGTTAAGATTGAGCCCTGTTGCTAAGATACTTCCTGTTCCTATGGCAAAAACAGGATAGTGAAGGGTCAGCTGACCCCAACTGGCCCCTCAGTGGCAGGGGGTGAGCAGATGGCTAAACCCTGATGGAGGTCTCTGGCCAGCCTTACCCAGTATGAATGGTCAGGTGGAGAGTAGCAGGCTGAGGCCCCAGATTCAAGGATGTGGTCTGACACCTGTAAGCCTCTGAGGTAAAGCCTGGCATGTAGGTTCATGAAGATATAGGACACCATGCAGCTGAGGAGGAAAATGTGTGACATTATTAAGGTTCTCATATGCTCTTTTCAATCAGAGATCTATGTCTTCTTGGTATGGGAGTGCTCCTACAGGTGGAACAGCCTAGCCACAACTGTGTAAAAAACAGCTCCTCTGACATCCAGGGATTGAACTGGAGTGAGGATTGATTTTTTGTAGTATACTATAAGACGAAATCTAGGGTTGGCCAATACACATTCTGCTGTTGGCCTTTTGTTAACCAGTCATCCAGGTAATGCCTACAATGCCCAGCTTCCTGAGGTGAGTGGATAATACCACAAAGACATTTATAAAGACCTGCAGGGCAGCAGAGAGACAAAAGCGTTAGGGTATAGTCCTGAGCCATAATAAAGCAAAGGTGTTACCTGTGTGAAGCACAGATGGCGATATAAAAATAAATATCCTGTATTTTGAGAGATGCTAGTCAGTTCCTTTTTTGCAGAAATAAAATAATGCCTGCTAGCATGATCATCTTGAACTTGAGCTTATGAATGTACTCACAGGATGCTCAAATTCATGATCATTCTCCATTCATTATCCTTTTCTTTTCAGGATCAGAAAATATGAGCTGTAGAACCCTTCCTCTCCTTGGTGGGTTGTGACATGCTCCATAACCCAAGAGATAGCAAGAAGGACTCCTCTTGCTGACGGAGGCTTTTGTGATAATGGTCCTTAAAAAGGGACAGAAAGTGGATTTAGAGGTGAAAGAGTGGCAAACTGATGACAGAGCCATTTCTGATAATGTTTGTGATACATCAGTCTGAAGTAATGCTGGTCCAGACTGAGAGGAAGGCAACCAAGTAACTGTGAAAGGGAAGAGATAGTAGAGTTAAAGAATCTTTTTCATGCACATCCCCTGCTTTACTGAGTGGTCATAGTGCAAGGTGGGATGAGAAGGCTCACAGTGGCAGTACCTATGGGTTGTCTGCCTCGTTTTTGGAGGCTCATTTTAAAGAAAGAAGACAGAAGCAGCAGGTTCTGAGAGGAATGTCAAGGGTCTGGAACTGATGGAAACGGGGCTTGGGTCTCATGTAGCCCTGGAGTCCTTTAATGTGCCTTGTCCATTTTAGAGGCAAATAACATATTTACTTGAATAGAAGATAACCCCCAATAATTAGAGTCTCTATATGGAAAATTTATAAATGTATTATAATTTTCCAGGTATAGAATCCAATTATTTGAGACTTGCCTTGAATTTGTTCCCCTTCCACTGCTACAGCAGGGAAAATAAATCTGTGTGGGAGGAGGGGGGGTGTCAGGCTTCCCCTGACACCCCTCTGCTTCGCCTTGGCATCCCCTTTCCCTCTCTCCTTACTGGACCCTGGTCTCCTGTAGCACATGGAAGTGAAGAGCAAATTTGAAAATAACCTTGAAATTAAATGTGGCTGTAGCAATTGGCACGTACTCCCCATACACTTAATTTATTCAGAATTGATGTATGTTACCTTTTTTGAAGCTGCTGCAAGTTTTAGCACAGGTATTCCATAAACACACTTTTGAGCAGTACTTTGGCACCTACTTACATGTGGTACAAACTGTGCAGTGTTTTTTTTTATTTTAAATTTTGTGTCTCAGGCCAAATTAGCCAAATATGTTCTGAATTCTCTCAACGGAGCAGAGCTCAATCTCAACTGAGCAAAGCTCAATTGTTCAGGTCTGTGTAGCACTACCACTGGCAAGTATCCTCCCTCCCAGACTCTTTAGCCTGGGGTTTCAGATACTCCTAAATTCATGGCAGGCATCCTACGTACAGGCCCCAAGCCCAGAAGCCTTGGAGTTCAGACACTCCCAAGTCTTGCTTGTCCTAAGCCAACAAGCCAAAGGAGCAAGCTAGGGAGAAATCTTCCATATCCATAAAAGTAAAGCATGTAGCTGAGATCTTCTCATTGGGAGGCTATAATAGATTGTTGTAGGGGTCTTGCCCACAGTGCACTGGACAAGTCTCCACCCTTAACTACACAATGCTAATCAAGGTGATTTTGGTCTCTCCCCTACCAGGTAGCAGGGGCTACATTTGATCCGAGCCAAACAAACTACAGAAATGATCCCTCAAAGTATAGTACAAAGTAAGCATGATATTAGTCCAAAGCCAAAGACTTGTGATTTACCAAAAAGTTCACTGGGCTGGGCCCTACCAGAGTCAACAGCATTTCAAGCCATAGTGACCCCACAGCTCAGCACTACTTACTATGTGTGTTTACTCTAGATACCTACCACAAAGGATCCATTTGCTAAATAGCCCCACTCATAACTGGAACTGGGAGTTCTTGTCACAAGTCCTGGGATACTCCAAAAATGTATATGTAGATGAGGTGCAGGGCAACCTGGTCTGGCTTCACCTCATGGAGGACAGGACTATGCTAATCATATGTGGCAGGCTGAGAGGTGCTGATAGAAGGATGCTGGGTGGGGCTCTGTTTTTTGATGTTTGCCAGGCATTTAAGGCTGGTAAAGAAACAAAAACCATTGGAAATGGGAAAGAAAGGTGCGGCTCAGCTGTGGGAGTGAAGATGAAGTTGAAATGTATGCAGTGTAGTGGCTTACCATGACTTGTAAAAGAGTTGTTGGTGAGGGGGACTGAGCGTAATGGGCACTACCTCAGGTCTTATTTATATGAGCCACACTAATCTATTCTTGGGGAGGTTCCTATCAGTGGCATAACTTTTTGGCCACATTTGGCAAAGATCAAGTGTTCTGCCTGGACAGAGGCCTGATGTACTTCCTGGATTGATGCCAGAAACACTGGGAAGATAGTGATAGAGCACTTGTTTGAAAAAGGAGGAGTTTGCAGAGCCTGGAACAGCGTCAGTCTTGGAGAGGAGAGTGACAGTTGAAAGGGGAAGTGGACTAAGAGATGAGAAGTGGATTGGAGAGTGGAAGCGAAGATCTAGAGTCTGATGGAGGATGGACAACGGTGGGGAAGAAGGGATGAAAGAAAATAAGAAAGAAAGGTATGGTGGGATCAGCAGTGTTGGAGGAGGCTTTATTGAAGAAAGCAATGAGGGAAGAGGTCAGTCAGCAGGGAGAAAAGAAGAG
>NW_005842719.1:558292-582853 GCF_000455745.1 Alligator sinensis
AGGAAGAACAGAAGAGGAAGTCAGGAGGGAGAAATGGGGAATGAAACAGTGATTGAAGGGGAGAGGAAGACTAGTGGGAGGAATAAACCAGATCTGCAAAGAGAAAGAAGATGGGAGGAAGTGAGAGACGGAGTGGTAGTTAATCTACACCTGAGAATAAGAGCAGTAGTAACAGGGGAAGGAGAACAGAGAATCTGGAGAATGAATAGATATGAATTTATAGAAAAAATATTGTTTGAAGTTTTGTATGTTAAAGCAGAACATTTGAATAGCCTGGTTGCCTTTCCTAGCTGAAAGTCTTCGAAAATTTCATATTGGAGCCAAGAAGGTAATGAGAATTTTTGGAAGATGTATGTGGCAGTAGGTGAGAGAGAAGAACTGAAGGGGAGCAGTTTTATTGTGGCAGAAAAGACAAGAGAAAGAACAATAATTATTCAAATGTACATGGACATGTTTGAGATGAGGGACCTAGAGAAATGATTGGAGAATTTTGTACAAAAAGTTACGTATGTTGAGAAGATACATGATAAATACGGTACATGGACAGGATCATGGAGAGCTCAGGTGGTAATGAAGGCGGATAAGAGAAGTCCTGGCGGGATAATGCACTTACTGCCAGTAATCCAAGTACGGCCACACCAAAGGTTTTCAATGTATTTTGGACAGCCTAAACTCTGTAGCAAGTATGGGCAGGAAAGACATCAGGCCGCATACTATTGGTACAGAATATGCTACAGATGTGAAGGGAAAGGGAACAGGGTGGCGAGTGCCAAGAAATACTGAAATATGTTATTTGCAGGGAAGAGGGACACTTACAGTGCTAATGTCTGTGATCCTCAAATAAAACTAGATCTACAGAGGAGCAGCAAAGACAGGAAAGGGAAAGTGGGGAAGAAGAAGATGCTGAGCCAGAATGCATGACACTGGAGGAGTCACCACAAGGAAGACCAGGGAGGAAGAGAGTAAAATTTGAGTAGGCACAGCTGACAACATAGGAGGGAAGAGAAGGAAAAATAAGTGGAACAAGGGACTTTGAGACAGAAGAGAGAAAAGGGGAAGAGGGAAGAATGATATAGGAAGAAGAAGAGGGAGTGACAGTGGGAGGGGAGGCAGAAGTCCCCCTCCCAACATGTCCAGGGATCCCGCCCGATGAGCCCCAATACTCACCGCAGGGACCAGGATGAGCAGCAGCTGGGAGAACACACCAACGCTGGCTCAGCAGTTCCACAGCTGCCTGAGCCCGTGGATCCGCGAGCCTCGGGGGCGGGGCCCGAAAGCAGCGCAGGCTGCTCAAAAGGCAGCTGGGGAGACACCCAGCTGCCTGGAGGGAGCGGAGGACGCCACCAGCGAGAGACGAGTGGCAGAACTGAGTGGAGAGAAGCAGGACACCGGTGGGGAGAGGCAGAATGCCGGCGGGGAGAAGCAGGATGCTAGCATGGAGACACAGGCGATAGAGCTGGGTAGGAGTGGTGGAGCTGGGCGCGAGGCAAGAAGCCCCAGCGTCCACCAGGGAAGCCTGGTGGGGAAAACCATGGGTCTGGGCTTGGGGAGCAGAAGTTGGCCGGAGGGGCACGGCAGGGAGAAGAAGGTTGTCCCCACAATCACGGGCGAAGACCAAGCTGTACTGGAGCGTTCAGGTACCCCAGTGGGGAAGGGCAGTAAGCAACAGCAAAACCCAGCGGGCAACCGGGTGAAGAGGGAGGAGCAGGTGGCGACTGGCCCAGAGCCCAGCGGGGAAGGGGCGAATCCCACCAGGTGGTGGGAACAGGAGTGATTAACTCCTAGCCTGCTGGTCCCTGGAAAAGTAACCGGAGGGACAGACAAAGATTCCTTCTCCCATCCCAGGGAGGCAGAGGGATCCTGGGGAGCCAGAGTCCCCTATATTTCATCACCAAACATCTTCACCTCGAGTGAAGAACCTTCTAAGTTATCGTTACCCCAGGCGGGGGCATGTTTAGTTATCTGGTGGTTGGTCCGAAGACAAAGGATCAATTCAAGAGTGATTGACGACCGAACATACCCGACCCCGCTCGGGGCGGGCCTCGCGAGTGAGAAGAGATCATCCTGGGGAAGATTACAGGGAGCAGAGCCCTCCCAGGCCATGGATGTGGTAAGGGTGGGGGGTAAAGGGGAGGTTTGAAGCCCCACAAAGACAGACCAGGGCCACAACCTGTCTGGGACCACCGACAGGGAACTGCCTCCCCATCTATCAACATCGAAGTCATGGCAGGCAAGTAGGGGCAGTGCTCAGAACCATCTAGGTGGCCCCAGGGTGCGGTCTCACCCTGACATCGCTGGGGAGGAAGGTGCCAACCAGAAAGAGGCCAAAGCCTTACAACACCTACCAGCGACAGTGATGATAGAGTAGGAGAAAGAAGAAGAGAGTCAGATTGGGAAAAGAAAGAAATCACATGCTATGAAGCTTAGAGAAAAGAAGGTGGACAAAGAGAGCGGGGGAGTCAGACAGGTCAATGAAAAGCTCATTGGAGATATTGTGGTCTGGGTTTAATGGAGAAGGGGAAAGGGAGGTGGTAGCAGAAGGGTTCAACAAGGGGAACCCTTTTTAAATGTTAAAGAAATAAAACAACGGACAAAAACTACGGGAATGTGAAGAGGGGGAGGATTAGAGCTGACTGTATCAAGCAGCAGCATAGAAGACTCTTAAAGTAGTAGAGGTGTGATATTTAAATAGACAAGCAAGTACTGCATCTATAAAAGTCAGAAGTGTGTAACTGAGAAAGAGGTGGGGTAAGATTCTTTCAATACTGAGTGAGGTAAAACCAGACATGTTTGCAGGAGTGCAGAATCCCATGGGAGAGGGAGTCCAAGCATTTTGTAAAGAGATAGGGATGGGGACCATCATGGTGGGTAGGGTCAGATGCTAACAAAGCAGCTGGAATCGTGATTTTGCTTAAGAGTGAGGATGTGAAAGTGCATCAAGTGCAAGTGATTATGGAAGGAAGACTGCAATGAATGGTGGTGGAGTTTGAAAAGGAAGTGTTAGAGATTTGTAATATATACACGCTGGCTGAAACAGAAGGAAGCATCGCCGTTTAAGAAATTAGAGGTATATGTAGGCAGAAATAGGCAGCAAATTCTAACAGGGGATTTCAACTGCATTATCGAGGAGGGGGACAGAAGAGGGGAGGGAGAGTTAGACAGTTCATCAAAAGTATTTATTAATATAATAAAAGAAGAAGGTTTAAAGAATGTCTGGACCAGTGAGAAGGTGATTACAAGGATGGAACTGAGTACGAAACAGGTGTCGAGGATTGATTTTGTATTAATGTCAAATAGGTTAGGGATTGGAAAGAAGATGATCTTAGAGACGTCCTTCATTGATCACCGGATGTTGAGAATGGAAGTGAGTTTAGAAAAAAGTGAAGGCAGGGGGAAAGGTTTGTGGAAGTTAGACGTTCAGTTATTACAAGATGAGAAGACCAGCCAAGAATATGTGGAACAGTATAAAGGATGGAGGACTCTGAAGAGATATTACAAAAGCAACTGGGAGTGGTGGACTATGCTAAAGAGAAGAACAATAGCATTTTTCAGAAATATTGTTCAAAGAGAAGCGAGGAAGAGGGTGGAAGAGTTAGAAGAACTGCAGGCAAGGAAGCAGGAATTATTAAAGGAGGGAGTAAGAGTGAAAGAGGTACCAGAAGACAAAGCAACGAACTGAAGAATGGTTCAAAATGAAAACGAATGAGAAAATCTTTCTGACTAGAGCACCTTTGAAAAGGGGGAAGAATGGTGGAAGCATTTTTTGGTGAAATCGAAGAAAAGACAGAAGGAACTGAAAGTAGTGAGAACTGAAGAAGGAATCTGAACAGAAGAGAGTTCAAAGGTGTTGGATGTGGCAGCGGAGTTTTAGAGTTGAAAAGAAGAGGAGGAGTGGATGGTGGAAAAATGAAGGTGTTCCTCGAGAGGATAAAGGAAGGAATCAAAGATGGAAAGAAACAAAAATTGGAAAAGCTAAGTATTAGAGAGCTGGAGGACTGCTCAAAAGCTTGCAGGCGAGGGAAGTCTCTGGGGAGAGGTGGATTTCCGGTGGAATTCTATGAAAAATTCTGGTAATGTCTGTGGACAGACATAATAGAGACACATTGGGAAATCATGGAGGGTGGGGAGACAAGAGGATTTTGCAAAAATGTGGTAATTTTGATATTCAAAAAGGGAAAGGAAGATGTGTTAGGCAACTGGAGGCCAATAACCCTTTTAACTGTAAACTACAAATTGATGGGAAAAGTATTGGCCAAAAGAATGTACGACTGTTTAGCAGATGTAATACAAGAGCAATATGTGCCATTCCTGAGGAGGATATACCAAAACCTATGGTTAATGAGAGATATCATATCAGATGTACAAGAGAGGAAAATAAACAAGGTAATAATGAATTTAGACCTGGGAAAAGCTTATGATAGGGTTAAACATAATTTAATGTTTGAAGTATTGCAGAGGATGGGGTTTCTGGTGAAGATGATATGATGGGTCAAAGCACTATACAGTAAAGCGGAAGTTGAATACTGGTAAATGGCTACTTGAGCAAAGCATTCCCCATACAAACCGGGGTAAGACAGGGATGTCCACTATCCCCCATCTTTTTGTGTGCATAATGGAGACATTGGCATAGAAAATTTGTGATGATAAGCTGATAAGTGCTGTGAAGATACCAGAAGAAGTTAAATGTACATTATACATGGATGATGTGAACATAGTGGCTCAGAAAAACATATCAATTTAGAGGGTACTGAAGCATACTGAAGACTACGGTGAAATGTCAGGTGCAAAATTAAATAAGATAAAAAGTATGTAGATGGGTGTGGGGAATTGGGAGTGTGGCAGAACACCTTTGGGGTGCTCACCACGTGGCAGGGGCTGCAGTAGGGGTCAAAACCAGCAGAGAAGTCAGCCAAGCAAAGCCCTGAATGTTATTCTAGGGGAGGGAGGTGTGTAACGGAGCACCTCTGGGGGTGCTCACCACTTGAGGACTTTCACAAGGTCTGAGGGGAGCCTGTGTTGGAGAAGCAATAGGGGAAACCTCCCCCAGGAACAATTTTAAGGGGGAAGGAGTGTGGCAGGGCACTGTTGGTGCCTACCACTTTAAGAGCGGAACCAAGCAACCAGCACGCGCTTGATTGCTGTGGCCATTTTAGATCTCCGGCCGCTCATTTAAACAGGGCAGTTCGCTGCTGGCAGGCCAGGCAGTAACATTGCCTGGTTGTAAGGCTTCATGCAACAACCTGGAGGTAAGGGCAGGAGCTGTAGGGGATGGTTTGGATGTCCTGGTCCTGGGCATGACCTAAAACTGCACCCTGCCAGGAGTGGATAGCCTGGTGGGGCTCTCAGTGGCGTGGGAGCCCCCAGGAAATGCCAGGCCAGTTACCACCTTGGTGAAAGGCGAGTAGGGGCTCCTTAACTCTAGCCCTCAACTTCGGGTGGGCTACATAACATCGGAGGCAGTGGGGCCAGGTGCGGCTGCAGCTGCCTGAGTCCTGAGGAGTGCAAGACCCCGAGGAGCAAGAGTTGGGCCAGGCACGGCTGCAGTCACCTGAGCCATGGGGTGTAGGACCCCGAGGAAACGTAGTTGGGGCCAGGCATGGCTACGGCCACCTGAGCCCACCTGGGAGGGAAGCCCTGTGGCCCAAGTGAGGGGAGCAGTGGTGTGGAGCCCCAGTGAGGGGGCGGCCCCATGTGAGGGGAGTAGGCCAAGGTATGTCTTCAAACACCTAAGGCTGTAATTTGGGCCAGCGGCTGAGTAAGGGGGTTCAGTCTGAGAGACAGGGGTGAGTCCTGACCCCGATAAGTCCTTCACCACTGGGAGGCCAAGTGTGGATCAAAAAGAAGAGCTGTAATAGAGTACAATGACCTGCTTCTCCAGGGGTGGGGAGTGAGAGTCCCCATGAGACCCTGGAACACCAGTCGTGGTGTGAATTAAGAATGCCCACATGAGGAGTGGCCCCAGAAAGGGGGTGGAGATGAGGAGCCCCAATGAGGGGAAAACCAGAGGACTGGAAGCCCAGTATATTTGAATGTACAGAGTTGCCCCAGAAAGGGTTAGGGCAAGCTTAGACCCAGCCGGGTAATTGGCTGGCCACTACCCTGGTGAGGGTCACAGGAGAGACCCAAAATATGGTACGTCTGCCACCCAAGGTATGAGCTAGTTAAAGCCTATGGCCAAAGGGGCCCGCTCCAAGAGGGAGTAAGATGGTACAAGTTGTTGACTTGTGAAAGAGACCCTGTGAGAGAGGGTGGAGTGTGAGAGGCCCTAGTGAGAGGAGGGCGGTATGAATATGAGTGTGTCTGAGGCCTGACAACGAGGCCTAAGCTTGGTCCGGCTGTAGGCCAGGAGCACTGTGTCATCTGGATACCATCTGTGAGGCTTGGGCTGCGGTGTAGGGGAGGAATGGAACCGCAGATAGTGCCCCCGGCATCAGGGCAAGAATGGGCAGCCTCCCTCCTTAATTAATATCCTAATTAATTAACAAGGTATGGCAGACAAGACAAGACAAGGTGGGTGGCGTGCCCAAAGGCAAGTGGGGAAACTAGCACTGTGTTTAGTCGGGGAGTTCCACTTTGCCACACGGAGAATTTACAAAAGTTCAGGCTGCGGGTGGTAGAGGGTGTAATCAAGATCTTGGGAATCTTAATGGACACTGAAGGGAAATGAACAAAGACATGGGAGAAGTTGGAGAAAAGAGTGACCCAGATATTGGGACTATGGAGTGTCAGAAGGTTATCTTTCAAGGGTAAAGTGGCTGTGGTGAATACAGTACTCTTATCCTTTACATGGAAGTGATGTATCCACTGTCATGACAACAGATAAGGAGGGTACAGAGGCAGATATGTGTTTTGGGGGGGAAGTAAAAGAGAAAGTGTAGCCAGAATGGAGCTATACCAGGGGTGGGCAAAATGACGGATTCTGCCAGTGGCTGGACTCAATTTCCCAGCAGCCCCTGCCCACATCACTCCAGCTAGTTTCTATGGAAACCACAGTAGCAGCGGGGCCATGACAGCAGCAGGGCCGACAGGCCAGCACCAGCAGTGCTGGCAGGGTGTGCAGCTGAGTGAGGAGCTACTCCAGGGCTGAGGCTAGGATCTTGCGGTGGTGATAGCATGGTCTGGAGCCGGGACAAAGCTGCAATCCACTGCCTGAATGCCCCTGCCAGGGATGTGTGGGTAGCGGATCACAGTTCTGCCCTGGCTCTGGACCATACTATCACCACTGCAAGATACTGGCCCTGGAGCAGCTCCCTGCCCAGGCACACACCCTGCCAGCACTGCTGGGGCCAGTCTCCATGGAAACCCTGGCCCCACACTGTCATGGCCCTGCCACTGCTGGCATCTCCATAGAAATTGGCTGCAGTGATGCAGCAAGGAGGTTCTGGGAAATGGAGTCCAGGCAGGGAAAACCAGATTTGGTATACAAAGCCAGAGAATTAGGAGGTTGGGGAATGCCAATTTGTTAAGCTTTGCGTATACTTATAAGTACATTCTGTAAAGACATAACAGAGGGGGTGGGAAAGACTGCATGTTTCTACCATTATTTGGCAAAAAGAATGTTAAGAAGATGGGGCATGTATGGGGGAGAATGGAAAAAGCTGTGGGCATGGCAGCCACCAGCCCACTATGCAAAGATGGAGAGCTTTGTAAGGGTAAATAAACTTGAGAGAGAGGGATTACAGTGTCTGAAAAATCATAGGAAGGTGATTAATATAAGAAAGAAAGATAAGATAACAATAGTCGGAAATCTGATAGAAAGACAGATGGCAAATGTGTGAAAAGAAGTGACAGCTAACAGAATGAAAGGAGAACATATGGATATCATACAAATGATGATACAGAATATTCTTCCTGTGAAGGGCATTCAGCATAAATGGGGCTTGGTAAGGTTAGTGCTGTGCCTGAGAGAGGGATGTGGGGCTGAAGAATCTATACTGCCTGTATTTTGGGACTACCCTTTTGTGTAAGGGGTATGGGAAGGAGTGCGTCATTTTTGAGGGCAATCAATATGAACTGTGACTTAACATATGAAATGGTGTTTTATGGGTTAATGCCCAAAGGACAGGAAAAAGAGAGACTGAGAACCATACTACTTGGTGCGACGGTAGTGATATGGAAGGTGAGAAACCTACTGTTGGGCAAGAGACTGGCTTTCACCAGAAGAGAATGTTTGGAGTTGGTAATTTATGCGCTGAAATACTGTGAGGGTTAAGATGCAGATGAGGTGGGAAAGGCAGAAAAGCGACGGAGGAAAGAAGAATGGCAGTGTTCATTTCAAAAGGACAAAGGGGTGGAGTGACAGTTGTTGTTTTCTCTTGAGTTGGGGGTGGTTTGTGAGAGGTTAATGGTGAAAAGGATGCAAGAAGAATAAGATATTGTTGTCAACGTTTATGTTACTGTAGTTTCTTTTAGTTGTTTTGTAATTTAAAAAAAAAAAGGTTCCCATCAGCATCTTGGCCTCTTGCTTAAGATCAAGTGATCAGCTGAAAGCCTGGTCAATGCCTTAAGGGCAGAGAAAGAGACTGAAGAAGTATTGAGATGGCAGGTGTGGAGGTTTCCTGAAGCTCAAAATATTTCTCTTTCCAGGAGGTGGAAAGATAAATAAAGAGTGGAAACAAAGGTATGGAGACAGAGGGAGAATGGATAAATGTGGAAAAGTGGAGAGAAAAGAAGACAGCAAAGATGAAGGCAGAAGCAACGGCAGAGATGGCAACAGAGACAACAGCAAAGAAGGCAGCAGTGAAAGAGAAGAGGCCAGCAGCAAAGAATGCGGCAGTGAGACACAGCTAGAGGGGTGACAGGAACAGAGAAAAGTGGGAGACAGAGAAGGACTGTTGGAACAGAGATGAGCGGGAGATAGAGCTGGAGAAGGATTATTGGTAGAGTGACAAAAGGCCAGCCCACTGGGAGTGGCACACTGGGAAGATAATTAAGAGACACTGCAGGATGCCAGTCTAGAGTGGAGACTACAGATAAGGGCAACTTTAACTGGCAACAGGGTGTAGAAGGCATCGACAATGGAAGAGATACAATTTTGTGGAGAAGATGCTGTTCAAGATACTGGGGGTACAGGCAGAAAACCTCAGCAGCATGATTGCTTTCTCCAACTAAAAGACATGGCAAATAACTTATTGGAGCAAAGAAGCGTATGACAATTTTTGGGAGAAATATGCAGAGGAAGGTGGAGGAAGGAATTAAAAAGGTTAAAGTTTGTAGCAGCAAAACAGTCAAGGGAAAGAGTGATTATTGTCCAAGTGTAAAGAGTAATTATTGTCCGAATGTATACATATATATTAGAGGCAGAAGACATAGAAAGGTGTCTGAAAAAGTATGTGCAAAGAGTTCTGTGGGTAAAGAAAATGAGGGGGACATACGGTATTCAGATGGGGTCTTGGAGACCTTAAGCAGCGTTAAAACCAAAAGAGTGGAGCCCAAGCGGGGTGCAGCACTTCTCTTCAGTGGTCCAGATAAGGCCCGATAGAGGTTTTATAACATACCACAGGAAACTGAAGCAATGTAGTAGATTAGGGAGGAAACATTATTAAGGACATTACTAACATGTTTTTAAACAAGTTTATGGAAAGTAAGAAACCTCCAGTTTTTTAAGGGTTTGGCTTTCACTGAAAGACAGTACCTGAAGCTGGTACTGCATGAACTGAACTACTATATCAATTGGGACAAGGAAGAGATTGGAGAAGAGGCAGAGAGGAAGTGGAGGAAAAAGGACTGGACACACTTGTTTTACTAAACCAATAGAGAGGACTGATGGGAGGGGCGGAGAGTTTCAGGTAGTTACTGAGGTAATCGTTTTTCATGGGTTTCTGTACGAAGAGAGTTCTGTAAGGGTTTTTTGTGGGAAGTTGATGTATGTTGTTTAAGGGAGTAATATATGTAGTTGTATGTTTTTGGATATGTTTTTCTGATACGAAATTCTGGTAAATTCTGGTAAAATAAGGATGCTGTCAATATGTGAAGATGAGTTCATGCAACGGTCCCAGTGGGTCTACCCTTCAAGACATCTGTTAAGGAAGCTGCCAGTTTGGCAAAATGAGGTATGAAACATCTATAATAGTTTACCAGTCCAAGAAATGAACACAACTGTCTCATGTTGCGTGGCACCACAAACTCTTGGACAGCTCTCACCTTGCCAGTCAATGGTTTGATGATGCCCTGGCCTACCGAGAAGCCCAAATACGTTGTCTCTTTGTTGTCCAAAGCACACTTCTTGGGGCTGGTCATCATCCCAATGGTCCTTAGCTCTCTCAGAATGGCTGTGACCGCTTTCAGATGCTGGGACCACATCTTTGTAAAGATAATTATATCATCTCTGTAAGCCACGGCATAGGCTATATGGTGTGCCAAAACAGTATCCATTAATTGTTGAAACATGGCTGCCGCTCCATGAAGCCTGAAAGGCATCTGCAGGAACTTGTAAAGGCCCCACAGCATCCCAAATGCCATCTTAGTACAGTCCTTTGGGTCTACTGGGATGTGCCATAACCCTTTCAAAAGGGTTTCAAAATTCATCACTACACTTGACTTACTAGTCAAGCGTAGTGATGAATTTCGCCTCTCCGATTCTCTCTATTAACTCCGTGCTGTGAGGCATGTGGAAGAAGAAAACCCCAGGTCTTAATTTTTGCTGACTTCTTGAGTTAGTGCACTATTTGCTAATGATTGCTTTTTCCCCGCCTATTTTGCAATCTGCTCTTTCTCCCGCCCTTTTCCCTTGTTGAGCTGAGTTGACCTATGAGGTCAATAGGTCAAACCACAGTCTATGCCCTCTTGCAACTTTCTGCTTCAAACCAGTTTTTCTTTGACTTGTTATATCTTGTGTCATGTGGCCTGAATTGAAACATATAAAAGGCTTGCTTCAATTGTCTGTTGGGGGGGGGGCATGCCGGACTGATAAGAGGAAGTTCTGTCTGTCCGGTGCTCTCCTGCGCAGCTGCTTGTAAATAAAAGTCTCTGACAACTTTGTGACCAAACAATAGAGTGAAGCCTGTTTCTTCCACAATTCTTGGTGCCGTGACTCGGATGCCAACGCCCGGCTGAGAGTACTGATGGGCTTGCGGACCGATCCCCTCCAAAACCCCAGGTGCCAAATCAAGGTAAGAGACCTTTTGAAATCTCTAAAGGGGTTATCGGTAGAGGACTGCCCGTGCAGGTTGGGGAAACCAGTTCGAGCTTACGACATCCAAACTTTTGAAATACGAACTTGTCGAACACTCTAAAGGGTTTGTATGAAACTGGTTTACAATTAAAAGAGTAAAAGGAAAAGTCTAGACTAAGTAATATAGAAACCTGGGGAATAGTGTGAGTGTTTTCCACAGTGTTGCTGACCAAGGCTGGGACTAAAGAAATATTCTTGAACCCTGTGCCTCAGGCAAAAGTCCCTTTGTGTGAAAGAATATGAGCCACTGACCAGGTCTGAGACTAAGGTTGGGTCTAGCCGCCCCAAGGCTGTCTAGAAAGGCACACTTGAAAGCAAGGGGGCCCAACTGGAACCTCATGACCCAGTGGACAGGTTTATCCTTTCCCCATCCACGGAAACTGTCTGGGTAACCGGCAGTTGATGTGACCAAATAACTGTTTGGACGCCGCTTTGTGCGCTGCCCTTGGTTCAAAATTGGCACATCAAGTCCCTTACCCTCTTCCCTGTGTGAATGCCCTTTGTGAATTGAGGGATCGGGGGTTCTGGGTCAAAGGATGTCCCAACCCTGCCAAAAGAAACCCCAGCAGGTTATATGTATGCGCATTATGGTCAAAAGTTGTGTAAGTTTTTAAATAAATAGAATTGGTATACCAGGGATAACCCTCCAAAACAATTTCCTTCAGAAGGAACTTTTGATCTTGATAAACTGATCCACCTCTGAAAAGTTCTAGAGTCACGAGGTAGCAAGACCCCTCAAACTCAATGGGATGTCTATTTTGACTGGTATGAAGCAGGTAGTAAGAGGCAACAAGAATCCTGGGTAAGGAGTCTTAAGGACTCCCAAGAAAACAAAGCAGAAATTAAGCAATTGAAAAATGGATATATCCCTGGCCAGGCTAATCCTCCCTTAGCACCTCCTACCCCTTTATATCCCCAACTAACTCATGAGACCGAGACCGAGTCTGTAGATATTCTAGAAAGTATTTCTTGTTTGGCCCAACCACCACCTTACCCCGAACACCTTCCACCTGAATTGGAAACTCCACCTTGTGGTCCGGAGGGCACTTCTGCAGGCTCATATTCCCCTGTGGGTTTAAATAACAGTCGCCCTAAAAAGAGCCCTATTATTCAAGTACCGTTGCGCCAATTACCAGGCACACAAGATTTCGTAACGGTACATGCCCCTTGGACACCTGGATATTTAAGAAATCTAGTTAAAGAATTTCCTAACATCAGAGAAAAGCCCCAGAAGTTTAAAGACAAGGTCCGACAACACCTAACAGATGAGGCAGACTGGCCACAGCGAGACCCTAGTTATGAGACAGATCTCGCAACTGCCCGATGCCATTTACTAGAAGCCATATCTGTCGTATGTCCTAAGAAAACTGACTAGGCTAAAATTAATAATTGTAAACAGAATAAAGGAGAGTCTCCAGCAGACTATTTAGACCGACTCAAAGAAGTTTTTGAAAGACACTCAGGAATAAATGAAGCTACCCAAAATGCTCAGGAAGCAATTGCAGCCACATTTGTCCAAGGCCTACAGCCTAAATTAAGAGACCAATTGCATAACATCTGTGTGGGCTGGCAAACAAAACCATTAAACGAACTAGTTACAATTGCCAACCGTTGTTTAGCGTGTCAGGAAAGAAAGAAAGAAATAATGAAGCCCAGTTAATGGCTTTGCAACTTCAAACTTATCACCCCAGAGGATGGGGACGGGGAAAAAGGAATTCACAAGGCTGAGGAAGTGGACGTGAGTGCTGGCAGACAAATGTTTCCTCCATTGACGGTTCTTCCTGTTATTACTGTGGTCAAACCGGTCATTGGAAAGGAGAATGTCCCAACAGACCACATACCTCTACCCCTTCAACAGGAAACTCTGCAGATCAACAACATCAGCAATTCTCCCTGCCTCTTCCCCAGAATTCTTTATCTCAATATTAGGACCGCCTGAGGGATAGTAACTTCATCCTTTCACCACTCTTACCCATTGATCAATCTGGACCCTTTGTAGAATGAACCATAGGAGGGAAAAGGGTAACTTGCCTTGTTCACACTGGGGCAATTCGTTCCGCTTTGTGTCTTTTTGATCTTCCCAATCCACCTCTTTCCAACGCTGTAGTTAATGCTGTTGACACTTCTAACCAAGTAATTTCCCATCCTGTAACTCAATGCTTGCCCGTTACTCTTGGTCCTATCTCTGACCACCATGCCTTCCTTTTAAGCCCTTTTACCCCTGTTAATCTTTTAAGTTGTAACCTACTTTGTAAACTTGGTTCTACTATTTATTGTACAGAGGATGGAGTTTTCCTTGAAGTACCAGCAAAAAACAAATGCGCAGTTCTTGCTGCTATGATTGAACCAGCAACCCCACCTATTTCTACAACAAACCCTGATTTCAAAGAAGTTCTTAAACAGGTACCCCCTGCCCTATGGTCAGAGCATGCTAATGAAGTTGGGCAGATACACACTGCTGAACTTGTTAAAATTCATGTTGATCCATGAAAGCAGCTCCCGTGCATTTCCCAGTATCCTCTCAGCAAGGAGGCTAAGCAAGAAATCGCGCCAGTCATTTCTTCCCTTCTTCAACACGGTATCTTGATCCCCACTTCTAATCCTTGTAATACTCCAATTCTGCCAGTTAAGAAAAAAGGCAAAACTACTTATCGCTTTGTGCAAGACCTGCGAGCTGTTAATTCTGTTGTTTTACCTATTTTTCCTGTAGTACCTAACCCAGCTACCATTCTTTCTTGCATCCCACAGGAAGCTTGTTTCTTTACTGTTGTAGATTTATGTTCTGCTTTTTTTTTTTCAATTCCTATTCATCCAAATAGTCAGTTTTTGTTTGCATTTACTTATAAAGGCTTACAATATACTTGGACTAGACTCCCACAAGGGTATACAGAGTCCCCTTCTATCTTTTCACAAATTTTGAATAAAGATTTAGACGACACTCAGTTCAAAAACTGTTCTGTCCTTATCCAGTACGTCAATGATCTTTTACTTGCCTCACCTTCCTTTGAAACCTATAAAATGGATTCTCTGCACCTTTTGACCTGTCTTGGTCTAAAAGGCCATAATGCTTCTAAAGAAAAACTTCAGCTCTGCTTACCAAAGTTTCATTATTTAAACCATGATATTTCCGCTGGAGAACGTCACCTTTCAACTGCGCCAGTTGAAACAATTCTCAAAATCCCTTGGCCCACAACTGTCTCTCAAATGCGCACCTTCTTAGGCATGGCCAGATATTGCCGCCAATGGATTTTGGGCTATGCCTCAATTGTAAAACCCTTGCAAAATTTTACCTTAAAAGACGTCCCTGAACCTTAGCAGTGGTCTCCAAAAGCCGAAAATGCCTTTTCTGTCATTAAAACTGCCCTTTCACAGGCACCCACACTGGGACTTCCTGATTATTCAAAGCCTTTTACACTCTTTTGTCATGAAAAAGATGGCTTTGCTCTGGGGGTACTTACTCAATCCGATGGAAATAAACATCGTCCTATTGCTTACTATAGTACAGCCTTAGATCATGTAGCAACTGAGTTTTCACCATGCATTTGGGCAGTTGCTGCTGCTGCCATTCTTGTAAAATCATCTGTAAATATTATTTTAACTTTGCCCTTAACTGTTGTTGTACCCCACTCAGTGGCCGCACTTCTTTTAAAAACCAAAACCCAACACCTTGCAAATGCCTGTTTAACTAAATATAAAATTCTGCTACTTTCTGCGGCCCACATTACTTTAGTTCAGTACCCTGTACTCTTAATCCTGCTTCCTTATTACCTGCACCTTCTGATGGCAAGCCTCATGACTGCCTCACTGTTACCACTCATTTAACTTTACCTCAAGTTGATATTAAGGACATTCCCATTCCAAATGCTGACCTAGTCTTGTATGTTGATGAGTCCTGCCTAAGAAATTCCAAAGGCTCTCTTGTTGCAGGTTACACTGTATGTTCCCAGCATGAGGTACTCAAAGGATTTTTTTACCTTCTGTCTATTCTGCCCAAATTGCTGAACTTGTTGCCCTCACTCGTGCCTCTACCCTTGCTAAAGGTAAAACTGTTAATATACATACAAATTCACGTTATGCCTTTGGCATTGTCCATGATTATGGGCAATTATAAAAACAACGTGAATTTCTTACCGCAAATGGCATAACCATTCATAATGGTTCTTATGTAGCCGCCTTATTAGATGCCCTTCAATTACCTGTTGCTGTTGCTATTATTAAATGTGTTGCTCATCAATCTTCCCAGGATAAAGTTACACGTAAAAATGCTCTGGCTGACTCTGCAGCCAGAGCTGCAGCCCTTTCACCCCCTCAGGCTGAGCAATTGTTCTTTTTCCATACCTATAAGCAGTCTCCTATTGCAACTCTTCATGATGTTGCACTTCTCCAAGATCAGGCTGCAGATTCTAAAAAAGACACCTAGAGACTGCATGGGTGCATATTACACCCTGATCACCTTTGGCGCTCCCCAGACAGCCGCCTGGTTGCCCCCAAAGTCTTACTTCCCTACCTTGCTCGCATGTACCACAGAGTGGCCCATGTAAGCAAAGGGGGGATGATCGCAGCTATTCAACCTGTTTGGTATGCTCCAAATTTTCCTTCCATAGCTCAGCACTACTGCCAGGCTTGTCCTGTGTGTCAAGCCCATAATGTAGGCAAACTTGTTAAAACTAAGAAAGCCGCACATCCCCCACCTCGGGGACCATTTGTAAATATTCAGATTGACTTTATACAAATGCCGAAATGTTGTAAATATCAATATGTACTTGTTATAGTTTGTATGTTTTCAGGTTGGATTGAAGCCTATCCTGTGACAAGAGCCAATACTAAAGCTGTCACTAAAATCCTTTTAAAAGACCTTATCCCGCAATTCGGAATCCCACTTACCATCAATAGTGACAGGGGATCTCACTTTACTGGGCAAATTATACAAGAAATATGTAAAGCCCTGCAGATTCGACAGAACTTTCACTGACCTTATCACCCACAGTCAGCAGGTGCTGTAGAGAGACAAAACGGGATACTGAAAAATAAACTAGCAAAAATCTGTGCTGAGACTGGTTTAAAATGGCCAGACACTCTACCATTAGCATTAATGAGCATGAGATCGACTACTAATCGGAAGACTGGACTCAGCCCACATGAAGTCCTGATGAAGAGACTATGCGACTTCCATCCTTCCCACCCTTACCACCATCTCAGATTAACATCCATTTAGCTGATGATCTTGTATTACAATATTGTCAAGCATTAATGAAATGTGTTAAGGCCTTTCGTTTACAGGTCCAAGAAGCTTTACCCAGAGAGCCTGAAGAAGCCTGCCATTCCTTACAGCCAGGAAATTGGGTTCATGTAAAAATCCACCAAAGAAAATCAGCTTTAGAACCTCGCTGGAAAGGTCCGTTCCAAATTCTTCTCACCACTAACACTGCAGTAAAGTGTCAGAGACTATCTACTTGGATCCACACATCGCAGTGCAAAAAAACTGTCCCTCCTGACAAAACCAAGGATTAAAGATTAAGACTCCAAGAAAAGAGCCCATTAATAACCGAACATGGAGTCCCTCCTATTGACTATTTGTACTGGACTTTTAAACCTGGCCTATGGGAATGTGTTTTTGTCTTTAATTAACCAAATTAGGATAGACTTAAATGTCTCCCGTTGTTGAATATGTAGTCATGTCCCTATCCATTGTACCGGAGGGATACCCATGATACCAGTACCCTTGAATGCGACCCAAATGTCAGCTCCTTATTATTCACCCTTTCATGAGAACGAAACTCGGCAAGATATAAACAGTAACTGAGCTGACTATGTACAACTAGCGTATACCACACCTGGAAAGTTCTGTTGGACCTGTAATGGATCTTGTGTTGCAGTAGAAGTCAGTAAGTGTAAAATAAAATTTAAGGTAAATGGTGCTTGACTCTCTAATGGTTCCTGGATACCCGGTTGTTCTCCCATTTCAGCTAAATATTTAGGTTATTATTCAGTATGAATGTTAAAACCAGTTTGCAACTTTGCAGTTACCGCATTAGCTGATCACTATTTTGTATGTGGAGATAAGGCCTATAAAAATCTTCCTTCCAGTTGGGGAAGAACTTGCTATGTCTCTGCAGCATATCCTGCCTTTACTATTAGATGTCACTTACCTAAAGAAAGAATTCACAATGTTCGCGAAATCACAGAAAATCAAAGGTTTGGGGGTGTAATGTTCCCCAACTATGGCGCAGGCTTAGCTATGTCCGAAATAAAAAAAGTTGCAGCATTCCTAAAGAAAATAGCTAATGCTACTGCCATTAGTTTTCGTGAAATAAGTAAAGAAATGAAAAAAATGAGACAAATGACTCTACAAAACAGACTCGCCTTAAATTATATATTAGCTAGCAAAGGAGGTGTGTGCGCTTTCATAAACTCAGAATGCTGCGTTTATATACCAGATGCTTCTAGTGCTATTGAGAACCAGGCCGAAATTATTGAAAAAAAAGCTGCTAAACTACACCAAACCGATCAATGGAGTCTTTGAGACTGGTTTGGCAGACTTGCGACCAAATTATTTTATATCGCAATTATGGTCCTCGGGTTTATTCTCTTTCTACAAGTACTGCTTTTGTTGCTACGCAACTGTAACCTTAGTGCATCCCACAAAAGACGCAACAGATATGTCTAACGTGATGCTGAGTCAATTGAGATTAGTCTCACAGTTGTTCCGAAGAGAGCACTGAGAGAGACTCTACCTAAGAACAAGTTTGACTGTGCCTCAAAGGATGCATAAGTCAGACTGTTCTCCCATTAGCTCACTTTCAGTCTGTTGCCCAACACACGGTTACAAAATTTAATCGGTTGTACTATAAGGACAAAAGAGGGGAATGTTGAAGAAAACCCCAGGCCTTAATTTTTGCTGACTTCTTGAGTTAGCGCGCTATTTGCTAATGATTGCTTTTTCCCACCTATTTTGCAATCTGCTCTTTCTCCTGCCCTTTTCCCTTGTTGAGCTGAGTACACCTATGAGGTCAATAGGTCAAACCACAGTCTATGCCCTCTTGCAATTTTCTGGTTCAAACCAGTTTTTCTTTGACTTGTTATATCTTGTGTCATGTGACCTGAATTGAAACATATAAAAGGCTTGCTTCAATTGTCTGTTGCGGGGGGGGGGGCATGCGGGACTTATAAGAGGAAGTTCTGCCTGTCTGGTGCTCTCCTGCGCAGCTGCTTGTAAATAAAAGTTTCTGACAACTTTGTGACCAAACAATAGCGTGAAGCCTATTTCTTCCACAGGCATGGGAAAGGCATCAAATTCAATGCCATAGCAACATTTTCAAAAATCAATGCAAAGTTGTAGCAATCCGTTGGGTTTCGTTAGTGGTACCACCAGGCTCTGTGATGGTCTGATTACCCCCTGTTTGAGAACTACAGCATCCAGTGCCCCGATATTTACACCAAGCTGTGTGTCAAGAACTGGAGAAGATGCTCAAACTATTGTTCCCTTCAGTGTATGAATCTCATGTGCATCCCCTCGGGCCCAGCCTGGCTCTTTCCTGAAGACATCCCGAAAGGATCGGACCAAAGTGTTGATCTGGGGTTAGTTCCTTCCCGATATGGATGTTCTTCCAGCTCTACTTTAACTTCCTTCACTGGAACCATTGGACCCAAGTCCTCCTTCTCCCCTTCGGGTGTGACTAACCACCCCTCCAGTTCTTTCCACTCTCTCAACAAGTTTACATGATAAATTTGTTTCTCCCTGTGATGGCCCAGCTGGTGAACCTCATAGTCCACTGACCCTACAAGGCATACGATTTCAAAGGGTCCCTGCCATTGTGTGAGCTGTTTACTGGTCAATATGGGTAATAACACCAAGACCCACTCTCCCTTGCTCCCATAATCAGGGTCAAAACAACTGCCAGATCTGGGGTTTGGAAGAACCATTCCCTAAAGGCAGGTCAGCAGGGATATTGGAAGGTTTCATCTTCCTCTACAAATTTGAGTGCAATTCACCTGCTGGGATCATCTGGATATGCCTCTCTATATCATTTCCCTGACACTGGTGGCATCTTGGTCTCTTTCGTTTTCTGCCTGTGGTGCACAACACTTCAGTCTCCTAAGGACTGTAATGCTTTAGTCTCACCTAAGTTGTTTGCTTCAATATAGAAGAAACTGTATGAAATGTAATGGACTGTAGAGGTTGAAATTCATGATCTTCTGGGCCCTTCTGGTTTAACTCAATGAAACTCCCATCTATCAGTTAAGAAGCAGGCACCTCCCTGTGAGCTGACTGAAATTTCTATGTACTTCCCATTGTTAAATATTCAAATGTATTAAATGTAATGCTGTATTTGCAGTGAAATGCTAATGAACCTCAAATAACCACATAGCTCAGGAGTCAGCAACCTATGGCTTATGGGCTGAATGTGGCCAGCAGAACCACTCAATCCAACCTGCAAATGTGGGACACTGGTGGCATTTGGTGCTGGGAGGCTTCAGCTGCAGGCTCTCTCCCCCTGCTGCCACACGTATGAGTGGCACCTGCCCAACCCAGGATGGGTCATTCTGGCCAACAGCCAGAAAAGGCTTCCTACCCCTGATAGAGCCTGATAGTTCACATTGTTATAGGAGAGCCCATATGTTTATACATGAGCCTATTCGTTTCTCTTCTTTGCATCATTCTACTTTAGTGCTTCATGTTACATCCTGGGTTCCAGCCCATGCCCTGGCCATTTCAGGCCATTGTTAGCTTTCCTTCAGTGCAGTGGTGGCCAACCTTTTAGGCAAACATGCCACAAATTAGCCCTGAATCCTCCCTCTATACCTTCCCTTGTCCAATCTGCTTCTCTGCTTTCTGTTCACCACTGTCTGCTACTGTGTTGCTTGTCCCTTCCCCAATCTGCTACATGCCACACACACAGGCTGCTTGTGCCACTTGTGGCACCTGTGCTGCTGGTTGGCCACATTGACTCTGCTTTAGTGCAACCATTTCATTCAGTATTGCTCAACCCCAGACCATGCTATAGAGGTGTGACTCTCATTGAAAAAATCAGTTCAAAACAAAAGCCAATAAGAGTACTGCTCTTCACATTGTAAGGCATAATGGCTATAAACAGTCAAGCAACAGCAGTCACATTGAGGAAATGGGTCTGCTGGATCCTATCTAATCTTGGGTCTCCAAACCAACCAAACAGGGCCGGTCTTTTTTTCCCTCACAAAGTCACATTACAGCATGTTACAGCATTAGGGAATCTAACACTTCATGCTGTGATGTAAGCTACTTCAGAAACATACTATGTTCTGCTCCAAGGAAATGCAGTGGAAGTAATCACCTCAGGTTTATCATGACTCATAAGTGACAGAAGGCAGAGTAGAAATACACTTCTATAGATTAACTAAATAAGATATATAGAGCTAGGAGCTGTAGGTGACAACCAGAGGCATTCTGTTGTCTGTCTGGGGTTGGTAATGTAATTGTAGGAATTTCACCAACCGGGATAAACACTTTAAGGATCTAGAGCAGGGATTGGATTCCTACAGTTACAACACAATCCCAAAACCGTAGCCACTCAAATCAACAAAGCCAGATTCACACCTCATTCCAACCTGCTATAATATTAACCCTGGGACAAGGACAACATAATCCATCTGATTGTTACCTACAGCCCCCAGATTGAACACCTAACAAATCACTAATGCCCTCCGACACTTCCTGGAAAAGGATGACCAAGATAGCCTTTGGGGACAGACCAGTTCTGGCATACAGACCACCCCACAACCTCAAATAGCATCTCTCAAACAAGAAGCTAACAAACTTACAATCTCACCAAGGCACCAGGCTTTCTAATAGATCCAAATGCTGGCTATATCATCAGTATAGACTACATTATCACTGGACTTAATAACAAGAAGTACAACAATCCAAGGGTCATTCACCTGAAGTTCTACCAACATCATATATGCTACTGCTTGCTTAAAATGCCTCTCTGCTGTCTACATTGGCCAGACAAGGTGATCTCTATGTGCAAGAATGAATGAACATGAACATGAACCTGACATACGCACAGAAAGATACAAAAGCCTGTGGTAGAACATTTAAGCCTGCCTGGACACTCCATAGCTAATATCAGGTGTGCTGTTCTCAGGCAGAATTTTTAAAAAAAAACCAGTCTGAACAGGAAATTTCAGAACAAGAAATCATTTACAAACTGGACTGTGTTAAGTACAATTTAAACAAGGACCACAGATTCTCATCCCATTATCTGAATTAGCATTGTGACTCTTTTGTTCTATGGATTCTTTGCTTATATGCCTCTCTCAGCATTCCCCCATCCCTTTCCCTCCCCTCCCCTCCCCGTCCCTTCTGCTTTCCTACCTATTGTATTCTAATCACTCACTCCACTTTATACTCTGCACTATCCTGTCCTTTTACAGTACTGGATGAAATGAACTCGGGATCATGAAAACTTGTGCTCTCTCTACATATTTTATTTTAGTTACTCTATAAAGGTGTGTTTCTATCTTGCCTTCTGACTGACTTCATTCTAACATGGCTAACTACCTTTCTGCTCATAAGTGACAAACATAGCCTGTAGGAGCCACTTAGCATCAGCACAGGGAACCGGTTGGAAAAGGCCAACAAGGACTATGACTACACTCCCTTAATCGAGGGAGTAGAGCCAGGTTTCTCAGGTTTTCCTCTTATGTTGTCTTGGATAAGAAACTGAGACTGCAGTTACTCAGAGAGCACTAATTGATGGATCTGTGTCAACCTGCTGGAGGGTAGTCAGTGGGGTCCCCCAGGGTTCGGTACTTGGACCAGTGCTTTTCAACATCTTCATCAATGATCTGCATGTGGGGGTGAAAAGCGCACTGGCAAAGTTCGCCAATGACACTAAGCTCTGGGGAAGTGCATCAGGGTAGGCTGATGATCCAGATGGACCTAGACAGATTAGTTAGATGGGCACACCAGAACCACATGCTGTTAAACACTAAGAAGCGTAAAGTGCTCCATCTGGGGAGGAAAAATCCGCAACAAATTTATACGTTCAGTGGTGCTACGGTAGCTAGCACCACATCCAAAGGGGACCTGGGGGTCATAATTGACCATAAAAAGAATATTAGGCATTGGTGTGATGCTACAGTTAGCAGAGCAAACAATATGCTGGCATGCATCAACTGATGCATCTCAAGCAAAACTAAGGAAGTTATTCTCCCACTCTATTCAGCATTGGTGAGGCCACAGCTGGAGTACTGCATCTAGTTCTGGGCGCCACACTTCAAGAAGGATGTGGAGAAGATTGACAGAGTCCACAGAAGAGCCACTAGTATGATTAGAGGCCTGAAGATCAAGCCATATGAGGAAAGGCTGACAGATATGGGACTATTCAGCCTAGAAAAGAGAAGACTTTGGGGGGATTTGGTGGCAGCTTACAAATATATAAAGGGGAGAGCATCAGGGGCTAGGTCAACAACTTTTCACCAAAGTGCCCCAGGGAAAAACCAGGAGCAATGGTCATAAACTCCTAGAAGGTTTCAGACTGGATATAAGGAAAAACTTCTTCACGGTTTGTGTGACCAGACTCTGGAATAAACTCTCAGCAGGGGTGGTGCAGGCACCTACCCTGGAGATCTTCAAAAGGAGACTGGATGCACACCTTGCTGGGGTTATTTGACCCCAGCAGTCTTTCCTGCCCAGAGCAGGGGGGGCTGGACCCAATGATCTCATGAGATCCTTTCCAGCCCTAAACTTCTGTAAATCTGTTTCTTACCCCATTACTTGGATTGTTTTTAATCCCATGTCCCTTAATGGATTAACTGCTTTGTTTTTCCCTCGTTTGCCACTCTTAACAGTGCTCTCTCCTCTTTCCCCCCACCCTTTCTCTTGTCATTACTTTCTACTTAGAAGCTCTGCTCCCTGCAGTCTATTTACATATCATGAAGTAAGCTGAGCTGGTGCTTACAAAAACTTAAATATTATGATTTAGTCAGTCTTTAAGATGCAACTCTACCCTGCCTCCTGCACTCCCTTTGCAAGCTTTGCATATACTATGGATCACAGGCATGAAAATAATATCTTTCCAAGGGCCTCTACTGGTAACCTGCCAGGGCCAGAGGACCACTACTAATCTGCATTAAAGCCTCAGCTATCCCAGTTGAAAGAACAGGAATAATCTACAGGCAATCAGTACCATACAGTATTAATACAGGTATTTTGTCTGCAAAGACTACAGTCCCAGCATGGGACACTTCAGCTTCATCCAAGCAAACACAATTTGGGCACACCTTCACGGTACTGAAGATCAAGGACACCTGGGGCACACTGTGCTAATTACCTCCATGGAGACAAGACTGTTCCTTGCTCTAAGGGCTTGTTTATACAGGAACTCTCCTGCATAGTAAGATAGAGTGTGAATTTGTAAGTTGCCTCGCTCTTCCTCACAAGATCTTCGTGCCAGGCAATTTACCCCACTCAGTGCAATAAGCCACTTAGTCATCAGGGACATCAAGGGCTAGATTTCATTCTGTCTATTAGGCATGTAAACTGACTTGGGCACCTAAATGTGATTCTATTCAAGCCTGCCTGTTTCTCTAAAAAATTATTAATCACAAGGTGGGTGGGTCCTCCACTTCATTGCTATTCTGTGCTCCATGTTAAGGGCAACATGGTGGTGCGTTACTAAAGTAGATTCACTAATAGCTTTTTCAGGACTTGAACAGGGTGGAATCACACTTAAATGCCTAAGTCCAGATTGGACACCTCACAGTGGACGAAACCCTAACCTTGACTGCTACATTGACTGCTTCAGGGAAAGAATGAACAATGAAATAATCAGCAACACACGCCACCACAACCACCTCTCTCTACCAGAGAAAAAGGCCATAGAATCTCTAAGATCTAACCACCAAATAGTAATAAAACCAGCAGATAAAGGAGGAGCCATAGTCATCCTAAACCATGAGGATTACATAAAGGAAGCCAACAGACAGCTCTCTGACACCACCTACTACAAAGAACTACAAGAAGATCCTACTCCCCTTTTCACCAAAAAACTCAACAATACCATCAAATCATTTCCATCAAGACTACAAGAAAAACTACAGACCTTGATCACCCCGCTACCTAACCTGGAGAATTTTTACATGCTCCCTAAAATCCACAAACAAAGGAACCCTGGCAGACCTATCATATCCAACCATGGGAACCTAACTGAGGAAATATCAGGTTTTACTGAATCAATCCTAAAACCGCTTGTCACCCACAGAGCAAGTTTTGTACAAGACACCACAGACTTTCTACGGAAACTTAAAAACATAGACCACCTTCCCAGCAACCCACTCCTAGCCACCATGGACGTTACCAGCCTATACACCAACATCCAACACCAGGATGGCATCCATGCCTGCCT
>NW_005842719.1:583526-586864 GCF_000455745.1 Alligator sinensis
TGCCTTCAAACAAGCACCGAACCTTGCCAACCAACCTCATCACCAGAAGCAAACTTCCTCAAGCCCAGAACACACCAAAAGGATCCAGACCGTGCCATGTCAAGAAATGCAAAACCTGCCAACACATCTCCACCACCCCCACAATTACTATACCCCACAACAGAGCCATCAGTATCCCTGGATCTTACAGCTGCACCTCCAGAAATGTAATATACCTCATCCAATGCACCAAATGCCCTGATGGAAAATACGTAGGAGAGACCAGACAACAACTGCGCACCAGAATGAATGCACACCAGAAATCTATCAAAGACAGAACTACCCAATTACCAGTGGGGGCACATTTCTCACAGGAGGGCCACTCTCTCTCCAATCTCTCAGTCCTGATCCTCAAGGGAAACTTACACAACACTTCCCAGAGATGAGCCTATGAGCTCCATTTCATCAACCTCCTGGATACTAGAGATCATGGACTAAACATAGACATTGGATTTCTGATACATTATAATCTGCCTGGCAACTGACTCCCCAGCCCAGCCCCTGGCTTCTTTACTTTTCATTCCATCCAGGAAGAGCACACACCAACTGCTGAAACTTCCTTAGCCTGACGAAGGGTTTTTGAACTCGAAAGCTTGCTTAATAACTATTCTCCAACTATTTGGGTTGGTCTAATAAAAGATATCAAATTCACCCAAGGAACCTTGTCTACCTAAGACCATTTAGACACCCAACAGGTATAATAAATTCTGGCCCTAAGAGCATCCATGCAGGGAGCAAGTATGAACCAGGTAGTGCAATGCACATTCATATTCTAGTCTCCCATGTAGTTACTTCCTGGTGTATATGGACCATAAGTAACAATCTACCCTTGGGAAACTGTAGCCATTCCGAAGAGGCAATTCAACCTGGCCTGATGCTTTAGCTAGCTCTCCATCTCACGGTTCCCTCTGCACTGATGGAAGGCCAGGCTTTCTTAGCACAGGGAGCCCGTCACCTATATGAAATGTCCTCTCTGATCAGAGTGCCTCAATACCATTATCTCCAAGGGTCTGTACACAAATCAGTCCCTCTCTGGCCACCTGGTTACTATACAGATGGGTTCCTCACGCCCAGGTTTGGCAGTCTCTGTGGCTACTGGGACCAGCTTTGGTTTAATTACTTGAGTCTTGGGTACTGGAAGCCAGTCATACTGGCAGGTAATCGAGGAGGATTAGCAGGGAGAGTACATGATACCTGAGTGATTTTGCAGGGCCTGGTTCTGTCCGTCCTTCGTAGGAGTGATCAGATCCCAGATAAAACTCTTAATCTTTTCATCTCCTTTGTAGTGTTTGACGCAGTAGACCAGGAGGGCCCGACAAATCATCTCCATGTCCTTTTCGTTCAAGTGCCACTTAAACCGACCATGGGTCAGGATATCCTTCCAGCGCCCCCAGCTGGAGTAGAAGAAACATACATGCAATAAACACTCCTACACCTTCTAGCTTACAACATAAGAAGAAGTACTGATGGACAAGGCCCAGCCACCTCACCAGAAAGCAGGGAAATGTTAGTATCCCTACTTTACAGCTGAGGAAACTGAGGCACAGAAAGGGAAGGGGCTTCACACAGGGGTTAGGAGCAGAGGCAGGAATAAAACCAGGAGTCCTCACTCCAAGCCCATATCCTGCCCACTTAGCATCCTTCCTTCCACAGAGGTGTCATTTGTGCCAGAAAGCCCAGTCATCACCAGGGATCTAGGTTTTCCCTGATAAAATTGCAAATTCTCTGACAAAAATCCCAAAATCCATGATTAAAATGAAATGCCCTTCACTCTCCCCACATTGCCCTGCTGGTGCCACTGCCCACCCCTTCTGCCCCCGACCCTGCTGAAGGGGGCCCCCAGCTGCCAGGGCTGTGGGGTAATGGACCCGGGTCCACAGCCCCCTGCTCCTGACAGGAGGTGGTGGCTGCTGCAGAGGAGCAGAGCATGGAGCCTGGCCTTCCCCCTTCCCCTCCCCTCCTGCTGCTTGGGCAGGGGGAGTGGCTGGCTCCCTGCTGCTGCACACACTCCCGGGGTGCAGGGGGGACATGTGCCCCCCCCCAGTTCTGAGCGTGGGGCAGAGGCAGGCTGCCCACTGTGGGTTCCCTGCCCTGCTGCCTTCCCTCGGGGACTTCTCAGCCCAGTGGGTGCGATCCGGTGCTGCAGAGAACAGTGGGGCCACTCGACCTCCATGCTGCCCTGGCAATGCATCGCCTATGCATGGGTCTGCAGTGAGGGGCACAACCCTGCACCACTTCCATTGTTGCTGCCATGTGCACAGGTAACACACCATCTTGGCAGCACGGAGCTCACAGCAGCAGCAAGGAGATCTCCACGTGGCCCTGCTCTGCCCTTCAGTGCTGGGTTGCACCTGCCAGGCTGCAGAGTCCTTGGGGGAGGGCAGCAGGCCAGGGAGCTGCACATAAAGATCTGGGGGGCATGGGTCCTCCTGCCCAACCTCCCAGGAGTGTGTGTAGCGGCAGGGAGCTGACCCCTCCTCCCACCCCCCAGACAAGCCACCTGCAACCCTGTCCCGCTCCCTACTAGGGCCCTGCAGGTCCCAAGGCCCAAACACTGCCTGCTGGGCAGCAGCTCCAACCATCCCCAACTCTCTCCTTCTCTCACTATGGGGGCCTCAATCTCCCCTCACCTCCCACTTACCCACAGGAGCTGCTCTCCAGGCTGCCTGGTGGCTGCGTGTATATACGTGTACATGGAGCCCCCTGCCTGACCACCCTCCTCCTGCTCCCTCCCAGCCCCTTGCAGGCTGGAACTCTGCCAGCCTGCAGGAAGATCTTTGCAAAACTGCAAAATCCACGGGGTTCTCTGGTAAAATCCATGGTTTTCTCTGTTTTTCTGCAGGAAACGGAAAATCTGGATCCCTGGTCATCACACCCATTGCCATTGATGGCAAAATGTGACAAAGCCCCAGGTATCCCCACCAGAATATATTAGCCTGCAATGGACACAAGCAGTGCAAACAAACAAATTTGTTCACATAGCACTGAACACCAGATGGGCTGGGGTAAGGAAAAAGCCCCACCATAGGATCTAGACCTCAGGTCCGTGAAGAAAGAAGACCCACCCAAATATGAGTAGGTTCTTCTCTACACGGAAGCACTCAGCCCGTAGGTAACGTCGTGTCTTCTCATTGAAGCGCCGTGAACGTGTGGGCCGCTCATCAGAGTCACTGTCCAACTCAGAGAACTCCATCAGCTCATCTTCCTCAAAGGAATTGTAGTGTTTGGTCTGCTTGCGGACACGGGGCCTGTCAATTCCTAAACTCCACTGCAGAGGGAGACAGAGAGAGAGAGGCTGA
>NW_005842719.1:586874-590365 GCF_000455745.1 Alligator sinensis
CTCTACACAAAGCTGCTCTTGCCAACTCCTCCTGTCCCCCACCATTAACAGACAGCATGGACATGTTCTCACCCATACTCTCCTCTGACTGTATCGATACACACTCAATGTCTGGCTATCTAATCTGCAGGCCCAGATGGGGCAGTAAAATGCTCAACCACTATGATTTCTATTTGAAAGTTAATGTGAGGGGAAAAAAATGTTTGCTTCTCTCTCTCTCTCTCTCTCTGTATTTCAGGCAATTATTTGCAAGCACAAAATTGTGCCTGATAAACCTCAGGTTGAAAATCAGGTCCTCTGGCTACAAATTACTTTCCATATGCAGCTGATTCATCTTTATATCTCATCTCTCCACCCCTATCCCTTCCTTGCAGAATGAGGTGTTGGAAGGTAGCAGAAGTTACTTGTAGAGGAGGTAGAGGTGAAACTGCAACTTAAACATCAGCTAAAAGGAGGGTGCATGAAGGTATAAGATAAAGCAGCATGTACACCCACCCCACTATATTCAGGTAGCTTGCCACTCTACTAGTGACTTGTTTGCTAAATCCCATCTATCTCCACAGTCACTCAATATAGTCAGAGTTACGCAGACATGCAGAGATGTATAAATGCCTTTTTTCTGTTTGGACAGATATGTCTGGAGAGTTGCTATAAAATGTTGTCCAGTGTGTTGCTATTTAAGTCCATCTGCTGTTGCTACCTTGCACGGAACTCTGGAAACCATAATCCTTACGGAATACGTTGAAGCAGCCTGCTCTTGGAAGTCTGCTCTTGTCAAAGGAAGCTAGAATGGAAAGGCACATCTGGTTCAGTTAAATATACAAGCCTGGCAAGACAAGCTCTAGGACACAATTAAAAGGAGAGACCTCATCTCTTCACTCTTTCTTCCAGACGGATGGTGAGTTGCTACCTCCTTTTCCCCTCAACTCAGTCCTAGTTTTTGTTTCCTTCTAGGAAGATCTTTCAGAGTGGATGGAGTAAGCAGTTGCAGGAAGAAGGAGTTGGGGCGGAGAATGCTGCTTGTGGCTAGATGTTCCCAAAAGGCATGCTAAAGCTGCGCTACTAGACTGTCATCCAGTTTACCAATAGGGAGAGAAAGCCAAGGAGAGGACAGGTCTGGAAACACCCTGAAAAACACTAGCTGCCTTTAGAAATGAACAATTTATAGGTTTGGGCAGCTCTAAAACAGTCCACCCACCCACCAGTGGACAACATTATGGTAGGGGTCAACAACCATTCACTAACTGTGGCCCAAATTAACACAGTTTGATTCTGAGGCAGGCTGGGGAGAAAGGGAGCAGGTAGGCAGTAGGTGAGCAGGATGACCCTCGTGCAGGGATGGTCCAGCCATTCACCTTTCTCCACCACTCCCCTCAGGTTAATCTGGTGCCTGGAGTAGGTCTTCCCAAGAGCTGAGGAGCAGGGTCCAGCTTCCAAGGAGAAGAATTTGGGTGCACTGAACCCTAGCTTCTCTCTCTACATGCCCTGGGCTGATCTGGTGTCTGCATCATAATGGACACTTGTAGGTTCATCTGATGGCCTGGCAGGACTTTGAAAAAATTTCCACTTGAACAGGTCAACCCCCCTGGATGTCTTGCAGCAACACACTGCTTGCCCTGCCTGGCATACTGCTTGCCACCAGGCTGCTCCTGCCCCTTCTCAGGTCCCAGCCTGCCTCCCACTTTTGACCACCCACCCAAGCTCCCAGCCACTTCTGCTGTCTGAGCACTGCAGGCTCAGTCCTGACCACCTATTGCCTTCCCTCTCTCCCCTACCATGGTCTTGCCAGTTCCTGCTCATGCTGCATGATGGCGGCCCCAGATGCCATGGGCACAATCCTGACTACCTGCCAGCAGGCAGATAAAATCAATTTACAGGTCAGATCTGATCTGTGGGCTGTAGGTTGCCAACTTCTGCACTAGGGTATTTCACTCAATCTGATAGCATGAAAGTATCTTTAGACTTTATAGTCTGAACATTTCTCACTGCAAAATGGAAGGGCTAGCCAATTTCACTGCCAGATCCTCATATGCCAGCCCAACACAATGAAGTTGGCATTATGAATACAACAGGAAGATATCCAACAAGTGTTTTCCCTTTTTTAAAATCACAGAAATCTCCATCCTTGGAGGCTTTTAAGACGTAGGTAGACAAAGCCTTGGCTGGCATAATATAGTTGGGGATGGTCCTGCTTTGAGTAGGGGGTTGGACTAGCTGACCTCCTGAGGTCCCTTCCAACCCTATTTTTTAATGCTTTATGAAATACCTCTGCTGTCTTATTGACAATATTTCTATTTATATTCAGTTGAAATGGGTTTATCTTGTAATGAACAAGGTCTGACTGCCACTTCTGAATTAACACTCTAGAAGCAGGGTTTGGCAACCTTTAATAACAGCACACTCTTGCATCCCTCTACTAGAATCTCCACTTATATTCACCACTGAATGCTGCAAATTCCTACTGACAATGGGATGGGGAGTGCTGAATTTGGCAGTGAGGGTAAGCGGAGGCCGTAGTAGTAGGGTGGGAGAGCAGAAAGCAGAGGGGTGGGGTAGCAGCAGGTGGCTTCGGTGCTGTGGAGGGGACTGTAGCACATGCCAGAGGAATGCATAGTAGCAGTGGTGTCTCCTCTGCCTTGCACATGTCATCAATCTCCTCCTGCTGGGTGTCACTGTGGATAGTTCATATGTTGCCAACCCCTGCCTTGGAAAATGCAAAGCCAAACAGAGGGCACATATATCCAGCAGGTTTTATAAGATATAATCTAGCAGTTCCTTGGGTAGTTGCTAACAGGTAATTTCAGCCACTGATTTCCACAGGATGTGATACGTCAGCAGCTAAAGGAGTCATCTCATGTCTCCTCCACTCTACACTTTCATGGAGATGCAGAATCAGACTAACTACTCCAACCCAGGTATAGGTGAGGCTAGCTCCAATTCTCTTTCCGTATAGGTGAGGCTAGCTCCGATTCTCTTGCCCTGCAGAACTAACTACTCAGCAGAGGTGAAAAACCAGTCAAGAGGAAGGCATTGTGAAGCAGTTTCATTCACCTGAGGATGCACTGTGTTGCAAAAAGTGCCATAAAAATGCAGCCCCACAGACAACCTGCAGAGGGCAGACAGCTCCAGACTATTGAGATATAGTACAAGCATGCCAATAAAAACAAACTAGATCCCCCATACATGGCAGTATTTCATAGGGCCATGCTGAGCAAAATGAGTTACCTCAATTTACAAATAAACCAAGAGAAAAAAGCAGTTTTTCCTGTTGTCTTCCCATGCCCGCAGCACAATACTGTCCCATTCACAAAGGAGGGATATGTGTTGCTCTCCGTCAGCATGTAAGTGCCCCCTAGGTGCAACAGGCTCCATAACAGAGCATCGTTCACTACAGCATGCTCTGATGGCAGACAACTGGCAGCCATGTGAGCAGGCAATGGGGGCTGAGGAAAGGAAAAGGACAGGAGGAAAGACTCTTTCACAAATACACC
>NW_005842719.1:590396-590988 GCF_000455745.1 Alligator sinensis
TCAGGGAGTGTCATGCATAGCCTCCTAAATTACCATATTTACCAGAACACAAGGTGACCCTGAATGCAAAATGACCCCATCAAAAATTTGATTCTACACATCAAGAATTTATAAATTTATTATAATTTTCCATGTATGGAATCTAATTATTAGAGGATCATTTTAAATTTTCACTCCCACTACTGCAAGTGGGAGGGGGAGGTGATGGAGGGGTCAAAAAAGGGGCAGGTGGTAGGGAACAGACAGTGGGGGAGGCAGTAGAAGGGCAAGTGGTAGGGCAGGTGGGGGGCAATAATGGGGCAGGCAGTGCAGGGCAGTGGGGGCAAGTGGTAGGGGGCAGGCAGTGTGGAGGTAGTGGGGGCAGGCAGTGAGAGAGGCAACTTGCCTCCTGCTGTCTCTCCCCACTTACCCCCCATCCTGCAGCCTCAGGCTGCCCTGATTCCCCTGTCTCCTGTTCCCCCCTCCTCCCCCCTCCACACGACTTCTGCCATCTGCAGCCTCAGGTCCCTGCCCCTCCTTTCCTCCCATCTCCCCCCGACAAAGTCTTTCTGTCCCTCTACCCCCACCCCTTACCTTTGCTCTACACCAGCAG
>NW_005842719.1:590998-592113 GCF_000455745.1 Alligator sinensis
CCTAGAGCAAAGGTACAGCACAGGGGGAGAGTGAGAGAGAAGCAGTGCTGGGAGGGGGGTGGGGAGAGGAAGAAGCAGTGTGGGGAATACTCAGGGCCGTGGTGGAAGGGTGGCAGATGTGAAGAGGCAGCAGAGGGCAGGCAGCTAAGGTTGGGACTCAGAGTTGCAGCAGCTGCTTGCAGCTGCTTGCCCCCGCCCCGCAAAGGTTCTCATTACTGATCCCTGACCCCCTTAATTCCCAGAAAAGCATTTTTCTTGTTTGTAGAACACATGTAAGGGAGCTCCCACTGGCTCCCATGTAAGGGAGCCAATCTAAAAAGTTTCTTCTCCAGAGGGTCTGCAGGGTCTGCTCACAGGGTCTGCAGAATCAAAGGAAGCTGCTGCAGAGAGAAATGGAACAGGAAGAGCAGAGTCACTCTGACCAGAGAAGACTTTGGTTAGTAGATCTCAGAAATCAGAGCTTTAAAATCCTCTATGGAAGCACAATTTGATAACATCAAAGCAGAGATGAAAGAAACTGGGGGCAGGGTCACAGATATGGAGATAAAAGTGGAAGGAAACCTGCAATCAGCAGCATTGGCAATGTGTGTGGCTTGGTGACTGGCCACTGGGGGACACCCCCAGTCAGTGATTGGTTGCAGGGGAACCCACCCCCAGTTGGCAATTGGCGGCAGGGCCCCCCCCCCATCAGCAATCTGGTGCCCCCCCCAGACTCAGGAGGCACCAGTCGCCCATGATCAGCAGTAAATCTAAAAAACAGAATTAAGATGATTGAAAAGAAAAGAAAATTAAGTACATAGATAATCGTGAAGAAGAAATAAAGGAAGACACAAACTATATAGAAGAAATAACATCAGAATAAGATGGTTCCTAGAAGGTATGAAGAAGGGAGAGCCAGCTGGTAGGGGTGCACCGATCAACATTTTTTGGGCCAATACCAATGACCGATTATTGACCAGCGATATCAGACAATATTGATCCGATTGCTGATATGCAGTCTGGCAGCTAGCTTGGAGAGCAATGTCTGGCTGGTAAGTCTACAGGGGAGAAGAGGTGTGGGGGAGGGGAGGGGCATGGGCTGGGGTGGGGGCAGATCGAGGCATCCATAGTGAGGG
>NW_005842719.1:592258-608549 GCF_000455745.1 Alligator sinensis
CTGGGCCACGGCTGTGCTCAGGCTGGGTGGGGCAGGCAGTGGCAGCACTGGGTGCGGAGGGGGGGCTACAGCCACCCCAAAATTTGCCAGAGCACCCCCTCCCAGCGCTGCCACGGTCTGCCCCATCCCTGCCTTCCCTGAGTGTAGCTCTGGCCCAGCTCCCATGCCAGGAAGAGCCTGGCACAGCCCTGGCCCTAAGCACACAGCCTGCCTTCGCCACATGCATGAATCTGGGGGGCATGTGACCCACCCACCTCCCCCGGGGCGTGCACAGCAGTGGGAGGTGCTCCCCCGCACCACCCCTGGACAAGCCACCTGTGGCTCTATCCTGCACCCTGCCATGCCCCGGCTGGGCAGCACCTGCCTGAGCCCCAGCCCCTCCTTCACTGTGAGGGCCTCGATCTGCCCCCCCTCATGCTTTTTCCCTCCCCCACGCCCCTTCCCCTCCACAGACTTACCAGCTGGACACTGCTCTCCAAACTGCTCGGCTGCACTCCTGGCTGCATGCATGCTACAGCTGCGCGCATACACAAGGCATTTATTGCCAACATAATCAGCCACATTAGCCAAAAAAACCCGATTGCCGATATTGTCAATTTTCCTTTTATCAGTGCCGATATGATATGGACCAATGTGTCAGTGCACCTCTACCAGTTGGTATTCCATTTCTTTCTACACCTGAAAACAAAGACAACAGTCCTTGCCAACAGAGCACACAAAACGCCCTAATCTCCCCGCAACTCAAACCAAGAGATGAGACTATGTTTGCTCTGTTTTGACCAAAAGCATCTAATTCTAAAGAAAGTTAGAGAGACTTTGGATCCTACTTGGGAGGATGTAAAATACAAATGTTTCAAGACTTGTTACAGACAACATAAAGGAGATGGAAGGAACTGAGTGAATTACACCATCTCTCAGAGAAGCAAGTATAAGCTAAAGATGGGGTTTCCCTTTTAAAATTATCTTCACAAATTGTGAACATTATAAAGGAGAAAAAAGGCCTTAAAATCCTTGAGAAATTAAGCTAAATAGAAAGCACCTTGGAATCTCTGCCTGAAACTAATACACACAGCAAGAAGCAAGACCATAATATTGAACAAGAGAAAAAAAGATACTGAAGGAAAAGGACAAGGTGACTGGAGGAGTCATAAAGCTAGTGATATTCAAGAGGATTTGAGTGGGACTGAATGGAAGTGATGAAAAGAAAAAATGGAAAGGGGAATATCACAAGGGGGAAAAAACAATTAAAATGGTAATGTTGGGAGCTGAAATAATCATGAGAATGGGGAAGTAAAAACATATGCTGAACCTAAAAGCAAATGGTAAGGGGTGGATATAAATATAGTGTAATATGTGAAGAGACTGGGAGGAAGGCCTGATACATTAGACAGAGGAAGGCTCTGTACAATATACTTCAAAAAACAGTATCTGACGAATTGTAATATAGTGCCATGACTCTCCTAAGTTGGGAGTCAGGAATCTCCCTGGAAGGAGGTCACTACTCAGGTGTGGAAGGGATAAATATTGCTTTCCATCTGAGGGTTAGAGTGCAACCTCACACTTTAAGCATTTTAGGGTGAGAATGTATAACAAGATACACAGGGACTAAAAGAGCACTGCAGGTATATTAAGTAGACCAAACATAATCTAGATAAGCTTTATTTTTTATTTTTTTATATTATAAAGAGGTGAAGGCAGCTCAAGGTAATACACACACACAGAGATATTAGGGCTGTCAATTGATCATGGTTAGTGCACGTGATAAATGCGTTAATCGATACTGAGTTAATTTTTTTAACACATTAATCGCACACATGGTTTTGGAGCCCATGCCCAGGCTTCACTCCACTGCCATCATCACTGCTTCTGGGGCCACCCAGTGGAGCAGTGATGGCAGCGCAGAGGACCGCAGGGCATCCCAGGCATGGGCTCTGGGCTGCTGCAGCAGGGATGAGGAATGGCATGCACAGACACAGAACACAGCCTGGCAGTGTGTAGAGAACTGCCTGCCAGGTAAGCCTGTGAGAGAGAAGGAAAATGGGGAGGGAAAGGCAGGGGGGCAGACTGAGGCCCCCGTGGTGAGGGAGGGAGTGGGGCAGAGAATGGGGTAAATGAAGCCCCAGGACTGGGGCAGGTCATGGCATAGGGAGGCATGTGTCCCCCAGATTTTTGCATGGGGTGAAGGCAGGCTGTGGGCTGGGGCTCTTTGCACCCTGTTGCCTTTGCCCCGGGAGCTGCATGCTGGCTGTATCATGTGTCCCCTGCCCGTCCAGTGGCGGGAAACACAACATGGCATCGCATGGCCTCCGGAGCAAGGGCAACAGGATGTAGAGCCCCAAGCCCGCAGCCTGACTACTCCCTGCACACAAATTTGGGGGGCATATGCCCCCTGTGCTTCCCCCTGGGGTGGGCAGAGCAGCAGAAGCCACATATCCCCTCCCCCCATCTGGACTGCCGCTCTGTCCCACAACTTGCCCTGGCTCTAGGGCCCCATTCAGCCCAGCCTCTGCCCCACTCCCTCCCTCACTGTGGGGCTTTGATCTGCCCCCCCCATGCCCATACCCCTCCACAGGCTTACCTGCTGGGTAGAGTGTGTGTGTGTGTGTGTGTGTGTGTGTGTGTGTGTGTGTGTGCGCGCGCGCGCGCGCCTGCCCCTCACTCCCAAGCCACACAGCCCCCTCAGCCCTGCTGGTGCCTCTCACACCTGACCCACAGTACCCCACATCCTGCTAGGGCATGTAGAAACTGCCTTCCCCAGGCTCCCAATCCCCCTCACACACCCACAGTTCCCCACACCTTCACAAATTCGCACACACAACCCATCCCCACCCCCCAACCATACAAAGTACCTGCATAATTTTGCATAATTTTGAATTTTAGCTGTGTGATTAAAATCACAATTAATTGTGACTAATTTTTTTTAATAGAGCAATTGTGATAATTTTTTTGAATGATTTGGCAGCCCATATATATATGTATTTCCCATCCAATAACTCAGTCTCTAGCCAGAATCTTTGAATATTAATTAATATTACTGAATCTTACATTTACATATATGCATTATATTAATAATGTATGCTAATTTATGCAGATTGTTGCATATTATTTAGTTTGTAAATATGTAATAACTTAAATCTCTTGTGATTCCTGTATATTATTAGTCCAATATTAGAATTCCATATTTTCCTGAATAAACAAGAAGTTAAAAAAAGAAAGAAATGCCCTGTCCAATGAACAACCATTCTTGTAGCCCATAGACTCAAATTAAAGCAACAGCAGGTCAAGTTTGCAATGGTCTGTTTCATATGCAGGCCAATACGTTTGTTGGGCAGCCCTGCAGACTAGTGAGGAATGGTGTCTGTAGGTGCAACAGAGGCTACTGAGCCCCCACAGGGTCAATAAGCCACACACTAGGGCTCCTGTTTAGTGGCTTCTCATTGCTATAATGCTGTACAGTGGCTCTTTACAATTCTTTCATGCTGCACTAGAATCCAGAAGCAATATGTTAAGAATAACTCACAACAGAGAGCATGGTTAAAGAGATAATTACACATACTTTGGAATTAAGCAGGGTGGCAGGAAGCACAGTAGACCCATGAGACCTCAGTCTTTCTCGTGACAAGTGCTACCTTGCCAGAGCGGTCTAATTATCATTTAATTTCATTTTCAGTTTAATAAATGATGGGAATCACTGTTGGGGCAAATATTTCTACTGCACAGCCCCCAGTTAGCACTGCACCCTCAGAGGATCAAGGCCAGGTGGTCACTGTGGTAACAAGCCTGTAGCCCTACAGTTGAAGGGATGAGATTAGTGTGTGCAGGGGGTGTGCAAAACCAGTAGTGTGCTTTGCAATTCACCAGCTATGCACAGATCTTAAGGTATCCTGCATCTGGGGCAGTAACAGAACCACATAGTTTTGCCCTGACAACCATTCATTGGATGTTCTGTTTCATTAAAAACCTGTTTGGTGTGCTTTGTTCATGTTAGAAGTCAAACTTATCACCAGGTTTGGGGTCAAGGAATTTTTACTTAGGCAGATTGGCAAGGACATCACTTGGGTTTTATATCCCTCTGTAGCATGGGGCTCCACCCAGCTGCTTGAATCATATGTGCTTATATCACCTAATCAAAGACCTACCAGGGCTGGGACATGGGCATGGGTAGTACTGCAATCTCCCCTATTCTTTGCCAGTGGCAAAAAGACTAGCTTCCTGAGGACTGAAATGTTCACTCTTTCTAAAATCTTTGGGTGATTGGTTACTGCCCCAGGAAGTTAATATTTATTGGCTTTGACAGAAAAGAGCAGTAGTCTAACTAATGAGGGGTCAGGGAAAAGGGGGGTACAAGAATAGCAGCTACCAATACTCCCAGCCAGCTACACTGTCAACAGCAGCCTAGTAGTTGGTGCTGCCCTGTGTGCCACCAGGATGCAGAGCTGCCCTGTTATGCCTCTGGAAAGAAGGTTAAATGGGGATCTAAGGGTCCTTGATGATATTCCGGTCTGGCTAGTCACACTGGGATCAGCATTATGGCAGTTCTCATAGGGGCTCTCTGAGGCACCTTAGCGCAGATTGCTTCAGTGAGCCTAGAGTACCTACTTAACCATGTCCCCTAGTGCCTTGCAGATGGACAGAATAGATCTGGTGGATGATGATATGAAAGAGTCTGGGAAAAAATCTGTTCTGGGTTTGGCACCACGTATTGGGAATGCATACAACTGGGCCAGCTTCCAGCACTTAAATCAAGCACTACACTATAAGGCATTTACAGTTGCCAAATAAAGCCTCTCTTCCCATTACTTTCCTAGTAAAGTGAGAGGCATACACAGTGCAGTACAAATGCACTGCATGTCCAGCATACCAGGGCATTTCCAAAAGAGCCTTCTGGTTCCATTGCTGCAAAATAAAATGGCTGTGACTGTCACTTATAAGGTTGTTCCTTCCTTGTCAAGAAATTTGCTAAGCTCTTATCTCTATCACACTGCAATCTGCATAATCCCAAAGAGCTTGGTTTATGGTTTCCAGAGCTGTCAGTAACTTAGTCACCCGTGTTCTATTGACTCCTCCTTTGTACTTGCTAGTAGACATAGAGGTTTCTCCCAGTCTTTGAGAAGCAGCCCCTTAGAATACAGCACCACATCTGTGTAGCAATACATAGCTGGAACACACATTTCCCAGCTGAGGAACTAGAATCTTACAGAATCTGCCAATGGATTTATTGTAAATGGAGTAGCATGCATGTGAGTGTATGTATGGGGGGGAAGAGGGGGCACGTATGTCCATGCATAATCAAGCATATGGGAAAATGAGTGTGTGCAACTGTGTCAGTCTTCAAATCCATGTGCACTGACCCTACCTTTTCATTCTTTGTGTCTGTGTCCAGATCTGCTATCTTAGCCCACTTCTGCCAGAAGTTGGGATCATCCAAGGAAATGTCAGTTCTGTTTCCTGAAGCTACAAAGCTGGCCTAGGAGTGAAAGAGCAAGTAAACAGACTTCAATCCATCATCTTACTACAGCAAAAACAGCTTTATTATCGCAGACGCACAGAGCGCCCCCCCGCAATAGCACATCAGCCTGCACTTAAAAGAATTACTGGCAAGAAAGCACTGTGCCAACATTTGCTAAGGGGAGCTGGGAGCCAGCCTCATTTTCAAATGCTCATGTCTAACTCACTGGGAATTTAAATTGTGCCATTTTACCCTGAGAATGGATAATAACTAGTATGGCCCCATCCTTCCAACCAGTGCTCAGAATGCCAGCCATGGGAGCAGCAGTTTCCATGGGCCTCAGTTCATTAGAGAGGGTTCAAAACACTGCTAGGGCTTAGTTCTCAATGCCACTGGAATGTAATACATTCCCTCTCTCCAGTAACAGAGCAGGGCTCCTGGAAAAATAAATCTCAAGAGTCCAAATATCTCAATGCTTCCATTCATAGAATCACAGAAGGGACCTCAAAGGCATTTACGTCAACACCCTGCACAAATGCAGGATGCATTATTCCTAAACCATCTCAGATAGATGCCTATCCAGCCTTTTCTTGAAAGCCTCCAGTGATGGAGATCGCAGTTTCCCTGGGCAGCTTGTTCATCATCCTATTAGTACAATTAAGAGGCTTTTTTTCTGAGATTTACTTAAGATCTGCTTTGTTGAAGTTTTCAGTTGTTCTCCCTTTTCTTTATGGCAGCCTCTCAAATATTGGAAAACAGTGATCATGTCCACCTTTAATCTCTTCTTTACCAAACTAAACACATCTAATTGTTTCAGCCTTTCCTCATACAGCTTGAATTACTTATCTTGGGACCCTTTTCAGTTTCTCTACATCTTTCCTAAAATGAGGAACTTAGCACTGCACACTATACTCCAGCTGAGGTCTAACCAGGGCTTAGCATAGTTTAAAAAGCAGTAAAGCATATTTAGAGTAAATCTCAGAAAAAAACCCCTATAATCCAGTTCTCCAATTAAACAAGATCCTTTGCATTCCAATTCTAATCTCCAGTGTGTTTGCAACCTCTCTTAGTTTCATGTAATTTACAAACTTGACTAGGAATCTATTACTACATCCAAGTCATTAATGAACTTGAACTTGCAACCTCCTGCCATTCTGACATCAATCCAGTTACAGTTATTCCTTGCTTGTGGATATTGAGCCAGTTGCATATCCATCTAACAGTAATTTTATCTATCCCACATTTCTCTGAGAACACATCAAGTCCTTAATAAAGTCCATGTATATTATGTTCACTGCATTCCCTTCATCCACCAAACTGGTTACTCTGTCACGGAAGTTTGTTTGGCGTGACTTGTCCCATGTTGGCTGCTAGCAATCATGCCTTTCTTCTCCAGCTGTTTATAGAGTGACTATTTTCTAATTAGCTCCAGTAACTTCCCAGGTATTGAACTTAGGTAGGATGACTGGTTTGTAATTCTCAGAGTTCTCCTTTCATCCCTTTTTTAAGAACAATTCTCCAGTTCTCACATGTCTTCCAATGGCTCTGAGATTTCTTCAGCCAGTTTCTTCAACAAACTGGGATGAATTTAATCAAGCCCTGCTGACTTAAAATTAATTCCAAGTTTGTCAAGAGCTCTCAGGCATACGCTTTGCCTATCTTGATCCTCAGCCCTCCTTCTCCTTTGTATTATTTTTCTTAGCTATTTGCTCTCAGTTTGCTTATGTTACGATGATGGAGGCAAAGTAGGCATTGAGCAGCTCTCCCTTCTTTGGGACTTCTGTTAATAGTTCACCCTAGCTACAGAGCAGTGTACCCACAGTTTCATTGGTATTTCTTTTCTGTCCAATGTATTTATAGAACTTTTTTCTTTAACATCCCTTACCAACTGTATCTCATTTTTGTCTCATTTCAGGGAGACACTGTACAGGGCCTTTCTATAGTACTGGCAGCTCAGCTTTCAAGTGTGCTTTTACTCTGGTAAGACACCTGTAAAGATTGCAACACAGATTCTAATGGGCCAAGTGTAGATGGACTCCAGGTTGTTTGGGCTCAAGCCACAAGTAAAAGGCTGGCCCTAAAATTCCCTTGGGACCTGACAGCTCAGCGCAGCTCCTTCCAGCTCACAAAACCTCCCCAGTAACAGACTGTGCAGGCCTCCTGCTGCCCCAGCTGGCACAGGTAGGAGATTCTGGCTCTGCAACTAGAATATGGCTCTCAATTCTGATGATGATGCACAAGAAAGAGGGTGGGGGGTTAGTAACAGCCTTCAATTACCTGATGAGTGGTTATGACGAGATAGAGTTAGACTGTTCTCAGTGGTAGCAGATGACAGAACAAGGAGCAACGGTCTTAAGTTGCAGTAAGGGAAGCTTAGGTTAGATATTAGGAAAAGCTCTCTCACTAAGAGGGTAGTAAAGCACTGGAAGAGAGCCTGTGGACTTTCCATCCTTAAAGGTTTTTAAGACCCAGCTAGATAAAGCCTTGGCTGGGATGATCTAGTTGGGGATGGTCCTGCTTTGGGCAGGGGGTTGAAGTAGCTGACCTCCTGAGGACCCTTCCAACCCTAATTTTCTATGATTCTATGAAGAAAGAGCAGATTTCAGCACCCTCCCCAGGGCCATGTAGCTTCTGAGAACTTACAGAAGCCAGCAGATTTGACCAACACACTAGGCAACAGATCTGCAGAATAAGAAAGGTCTCTTCAGGGCAGAGAAGCAGCATTTTACAGAGCAACACTGAGATAAAGCAGGGAAGTTATCTGCCTCATTGGAGGCAGCACTGAAAACAGAAACCCTGAGTCATGGCTTTAATCACTAACACCCTCCCACCATACACACTCAGTGCAGATAGGCCCTACACCCTGCAGAAGACCAGACTTTGCATGCAATCTTCCTATCACAGGAAAGGTTCCAAAGGAGTGTACAGTGGGGATCAAATTAAGCAGAGTTCCATTTATTGCCATCTATTGCTCCCATGGGCTGCTGCTTATTTTTCTTCCTCTTCTGCTAAGTATCATGGCTATCAAGACAGGAAGAGAGGGAGCTCTATGTGCTGCCCATCTGGCTTCTGCACTGCTATCATAATGCTGCACCAGCCTGTGATGGGGTACATAAAGTATTATGGGTCCAGCAGGATCCCACTCCTGAGAGCAGTCTGTGGGTAGAGAGTTTTCTTGGCTTTTGTAGCAACAGAACCCTTGCCCAGTTGAGACAGGAGAAGATCAGAAAACAACAGACCATGCCAAGAGCTGGGGATTTTCATTTTTGGTATTCCACATGTTCCCAGCACACCCCACACTAGCACTGAAAGAACAGTTAAAAGCCAAAGCCACTTGCAGAGAGACTGATCCCCCTGGGCACATTGCACCTTGGCAAAGGTGGAGCCCTTCCCCTCAGACTGGATAGTGATTGTCTGTGTTCTGCGCTGCAGGATCTGATCAATATCTTCCTCACAGAACTTGGAACCTTCATCTTCTTCATCCATTAAAGCCCCATAAGCACCTTTCCGCAATAGGTCCTCTACCTCCATCTTTGAGAGCTGTTGTACCTGCACCAGGAGACAGAGAACATTAGTAATGGTGAGAGCAGCCTCTTGAAAGTGGTATCGTGATGGGGTACACAGGCAGTAAGGCTCTCAGGAGTCTCTTCGTGGCACAGGGCAGCACTGTGTGGAGACATCTTAGGCTGTCTCTCCACATGCTAATTCCAAAAATGGAAGCAGTATAGCCATGTTAGTGCAGTGCTGCACCACAGTACGTGCCTCTGCTGACAAATAGGGCTTGTAAGCTCAGGCAAGGCATCACAATAGCATGCATATGCTGCTTCCAGTTCTGGAGTGCAGAGCCAGAACCAGTTTTCTGCAAGGTGCTGCCTTGACCTCTGTTTCCTCTGGAGAGTGCAAGGCCTTGAGCTAGCCCAATTGTCAGAGGCTTTCAAAGTTCCAGCGTGACAAGTAACCGGGGAAAGATGGTACATGGAGAATGGGCACTGTGCAAAACCCCCATATACTGAACTGAACCTAAACACCTTGTGAATCCCCAGACAAGAGCCACAGCAGGTCCGATAATCCCAGAATAGAAAGGGAAACAGAGCTGTACAAGAATGAACAAATATGCGGTGAGGAAATGAGGCAACAAAATATACCGCCCCTCTTCTTGGAAGCCTGCCTGGGACTTGTTAAGATTACTACTGCTCAGGGCGGGAGACATGCCTGCCCATGTGCAACAGGTTTCTAGGACTCCTCTCTGGACCTGTAAAAATTAAATCGAACTAAGATTGCTTTTCCCACACAGATACCTTGCTTACCCTCTGTGCCCCTCCTTTCAGTGCACTGTTCAGCCCTACACTGACAGGCTGATCTTAGAATGGTGTATAATACAATTAAGCTGTACTGTTTAATGGGTCATCACAATCATGGCCCCCTCCAGTTGAAGTGCTGGAAAAGCTTTTCTGAACTACAATAGGAAGAGTTTTAATGAATCCCAGAAAGCCCACATCCATTACCTGGCTTTGTCTAGCTTAGTTCTAACAATTCAAAGCAACTGGCTTCCCATCCAAGGAGATAATGCTATTAGACACTGCCCATTTAGAACCTTATTCCTTATACACTGTCTCAATCTTTCTAAATTTCAATCCAGGAATGCAAGGGGCCTGGCTGCTTAGGCCTGTCCCTCTGGCAGACAAGGATTCTGCTTAGGTTTGGCTTGTCACTCTGACTAAGGACTTTGCCAGCTGTATTCAGATGACTGACAGATGCTGTCTTATTTTAGGAATGCTGCCTGTATGACTGCAATTTACTTTAGATTGCACTCCTTCCCTTAAAGAAGGATCAGGAATTAGACCATTTGGAGCTTACTGGTGGGGCCATGAAGACAAGGGATGCTGTCTCAGAGTTCAAAGAGCTCTGGGGCTCTCTCTCCCTTGGAGTTACTCCTGGACTGGAAAACTCAAGGAATACTCAAAAAGACTGTGCAAAGGATAGGCGTACAGAGCAAACAGTTCTCTGCAGAATCCACAATACCATGGTACCTTCAGATCCCCTGCTGGAGCTTACTTTAAAGGCCATAACACCCTGTCCTGGAAGAGACATAGGATGCCTTTCCAGCTAGGTTACCTCGCTTGCATAGAGGTGTTCCTAGATGATGACTCAACTCTGGATTCAGTAAATTTGATGGAAGCTGTTCAAGAGCTTCTATGCTTTTTAGTAAGTTGCATCCTCATCTAGCTATGCATCTCATCTTGGGAGCAACACTTCTAAATTAAGCAAACAAAAGTCACCTGCTGTGGTTCCTTCTCAAGTGGTAAGCAACCAATTCCCATCAGAGTTCAGAACATCTCACCATCCAAGGGACAAGGAAACAGTGATTACAAGGAGTCAGTTGGTGGGATCTTTTACAACTGGAAATCTGAGGTAGTTCAAGAATTCCTCCCAAAAGGGACCCTCATCCTGTTCAGGGGCTCAGCCCTACACTCAATCCTGCCTATTCAGAGTAAAAGTCATTCAAGGCACCCAGAAAAGCAGTTGCAGATAGTTTCACTGATGAAGCACAGAAGAAATACTAAAGTAAGCAGCAGAGGTAAGGAACAAAGGAGCAGAGCTCTACTGCCGCTCAGCTCCAGCCCAAACCCTAGCAGGCAACCTACCCCATTGGTGCTGCCCTTGCGATTAATGTCTTGCAGAACAGCTTTGTCCAGGCCCAGCTTCAGACTGGCTTTGTCAAACATCTCCCGCTCATAGGAGTTCCTGGTGATCAGGCGATAAACCTTGACTGCCTTGCTCTGCCCGATTCTGTGGCAGCGAGCTTGAGCCTGGGACAGGAGAGAGTGTTATCTCAAACACAGTCAGTGGACAACAAGGGATTATGGGCCAGGTTCTGTCTGGGTCCTCCTCTGTGAGAGCACCACAGCTAAGTCTCAATGCAGGGTCAGTTCCCCACCACCCTTACAACATGCCTGAGTGATGACGTGAAAACCCACCCCAGGGAGCCTGATTGGCCTCTTTGCTGTGACTGCCAGCGAGTTGAACTTGCAGGAGCGGCAGGGTCTGTGTGATGCAGACAGACGTGCACTATGAACAGGATTCAAACACCCTAGCACAGCCCCACAGAGACACACACAGGTACCCTGAATGCCAGTCTCAGTTTCTGCAGTCTATGCAGGACTGAGGACTACTCCTCCTGCCACCTGGGCCATGGTGGGGAGGGCTCTACCCAGCGTGGTTGCTCTGAACTCAGATGAACTTTGAGAACCACCTTGGCCTGTGACTACCAGTATTTCCCAGCGAGTGTCACCCCAGCTCTGCACTTTCACTGGTTATTTCCAGTGATGCATGGTGCTGCACTGCACAGCCTAACTGGTTATCATTTGTAATGGATGGTGCCCTGTTCTTGGGTCTCACTGACTAGCACTAAAGATGTACAGTGCTCCAACTTGTAACTCCATTTACTATCCCTGGCTGAGTGATGCCCTGCCCCATTGTCCCAATAGCTAGCATACTCTACCTCTGCTATAAATATAATTAGTCACAAGATCCTGTGTCACTCCTGAAGGTGCCATTAGGGCCCTGCTACTCATTACCTGGAGGTCATTCTGCGGGTTCCAATCTGAATCAAATATGATGCAGGTGTCAGCAGCTGTGAGGTTAATGCCCAGGCCTCCTGCCCTGGTGCACAAGAGGAAGACAAAGCGATCTGAGTCTGGCTTACAGAAGCGATCAATAGCAGCTTGGCGCAGGTTCCCACGCACTCGTCCATCAATCCGTTCATAGGTGTATCTGCTCAGACAGGGAAACAAATGACACAGGCTGCATGACAATACAGTCTGGCAATGCCAGAAAGGGTCACTGGGAAGGAGGCCCCCCATCTCTAAAGCACCAGCTTTTGGCTGCTGAGGGGTGCAAACTATTGGACAGGGAATGTTCTAGTGATTCCAGCACATTCATTTCACATTGACAAGGCTCCCAACATTCCCTGATGTTGGGTGGATGGAGAGCAGCCCAATTGTGCAAAAGATAGCTAATGCCCCAAAGCTGCCCAGGGCTTCATAGAAACTTTTTTACATGCCTAGTGGCTCTGACAATTCAGAAGACAGACAGGGCCAGGGGCTTCGATTTACTTGTGGCTTGCTAGCTCCCACTGTTTAGTCCCCTCATAAGCCAGGCCTCTTCTTCTTTTGTGACAAGAGAATCTGCAGCACCCCATGACCAATGTACCTGAAGCTCCAATATCTGGTCCAGAAGGGGCAGCAGGCATAGGATAAGCCTTAACTTACAATGTCCTGCTTCTGTACAGTCATTGCTGGTGCAGATCATGATGAGGGATGACAGAGGGGCACACAGGCCAGGGTGTGCACAGGGAGCACCTTTCTAACATTGTTCATGGATTGTGGAGCCCCCCCAGAAAAGATTCTGCGTGGTGAGAATGTACCTTCCGGGTTCTTCATTGGGACAGACAACAGCTAAGCTCCTTTGGAATACTAGATAAATAGGAAAAGATCTATCCCTCCAACCTTGGTCTGAAGTACAGCAGGGATGTGGAGACCTGAGTTGAGCTCAAGGCAACTCTGGGCTGTACTAACCGCCTCTGGATGAGATAGTCCTCCAGGATGTCAAGGCAGCGCACCATCTGGGAAAAGATCAGCACCTTGTGTCCACCAGCAATTAGTTTGGGGAGCAGCTTGTCAATCAGCACCAGCTTGCCAGCTGCCTGGATCATTGCCTGCAGCTGGAAGTCTGGTGCATCTGAGCTGTGTGTTTTACGGAAATCTTCCAGGATTTTCTCTTCTGCCCCTGCAAAGCAAGATGGAAAGTTATCCCCTGGAACACCTACCCTTGCTCTGCTTTCTACTGGCAATGGCAACATGGCCCCCAACCCTCAAAACTGTATGATACCATGACCCAGTGAGTCATGTCCGAGGCGTTAATATCACTCAGCCATGATGCACAAGGGATAGGTGGCAAGACACAGAGCTCTGTAATGGTGTAGGGAGCAAGACCACTAGGTAAGGGACCAACTAAGAAGGAAAGGGAATCTCATGGCAATTTACCCTCTGATCCACAGGGCCTGCACCCAAAGAGGAGTGAGGAAGAGGAGGTTTCAAATCTCTGTGCTTCTTTCAGTCCAAGCCTCTCTGCTGAGGTAGTCAGCCATGGATGCAGAGCAAGGGGATTTGCATTCCATTTCATATAAATAATCCTTCAGGAGAATCTGAGCATGATCTGGCCAGGCCTGTCTTACAGGTCTATCACAAGTTGCCAGCACCCATTCACATTATGCCCAAACCAGCACTGCTTCATTCCTAACCAAATCATCTCTGGGGATCCCCTGGATTGGAGATCTCCCATCCAAATCCAGTGCCAGCATGGCCTTGCTTAGCTTTTGAGAGAAAAAGGGAAAGCCATCCACAAGGGGATCTGTAGTATAGATATTCTAATTTTAAGGCACTCTGAGGCACCTTCACCCTACAATAAATGCACTATAAGAAATTGTCAAGCAAAACAGGCAATCTAGATTTCCCCTGAACACAAATTGTTTACCACCTGCAACTGTTCATCCCATTACAGCCAAGAGCAGATGATTAGCAATGGGCAAGTTAAGCAGCATCCTGCAGAAGCTGAATGCACAGAAGTATTAGCTACTAAAGAGCAAGGCCCAATCCCTAAATAAGGTGATCTCTAAAGCTGGTGAATGGTCAGATGTAGGGAGAAATAGGGCTCATTCCCAGAATAGAGAGCTGAGAAAAAGTCCTTGCCCTGAGCACAGCCCCATCACTGATCTGGTATGGGTGGTTGCAGTACTTGGGTAACTCCTTAAGTAATGGACTTAAACTGCAACATAGGAGATTTAGTTTAGATACTAGGAATAACTTTCTAACTTTCAGGGTGGTTAAATACTGATGCAGATTATACCTAGAGATGCTGCAAAAATTCTGCATTTAAGTGCAAGTTAAACAAACATTTGTCTGAGATAAACCTGCCTTGACCAGGGAGTTTTATTAGATGACCTTCAGAGGTCCTTTCTAGTTCTCTTATTCTATGATTCATCAGCCCTGTATCATGGTGCTAATAAGCTTGGGTGTGTTAGTATAGACACCCCCAGGTTTCTAGCCCAGCCTACCCCCATGCCCTGCCCCTCACTATTAATAATGCATGGGTTGTTCCAGTGCCTGTGAAGTTTCCAGAGGAGCTAGGCACATTGGTATGCCATATTCCCTATCCCCATGACCTACTTCTCACCATTGATGAGGTACGGGTGGTTGCAGCACTTGCGTAGCTCCATCATTGTGTTGATGAGGTTGGGCATGTTGTGTTGGTTGGCACCCTTTGACAGGAAGGAAAAGTTCTTCTCCAGGATGGCCCGGTAGTATTTCTTCTGGATGTTGGTCAGCTCTACCTCGATGATGGTCTCCTGCTTGGGTGCCAGGTTTTTTTCCACATCATCCTTCAGCCGTCGCAGCATCATGGGCTTCAGGATTGACTGCAGCTTTTTCACCTGCCCAGAACAAGCACAAAGACTCATTGCCCCACCCTAACCTGTGAGTGCATGCTGGACAGTGAAGGTCAAGCAGACAAATACAAAGCCTTCATAGGCTGGGGACTGTGTGCTGGGATTCTGTACTTACTGACTTGCAGATATGCTAAGGCAAAATGCTTTACTGGCAACCAATGAGAAGATCTCTCTAGCTACCTGCCTTATAATTCTCCTGGGTCTGACAGCCAAACTGCTTCCCTGTGGGGTTGGTGTGCGACACACTTGCCTACAGGTTGGAACTTGTAGGCACTCACTAACAGGAGTGAGTACCCCAAGTCTCACCAGGAGACAGCTTGCTGAGCAAGGGCTATGTTTACAGGTCACATTGCAGAATAAAACCTCATTTGAGAGTTTATTTTCTCCTTTTGAGTGCCCAGTGCCTAACCAGCTCCTGCCCCACGTATGAACAAAAGAATTGCCATTTACTGTGTCAGACCATAGGTCCCTCTTGCCCAGCAGCCTCTGAGCACCACTTCCCTTGGCTGCTGCTGGAGCTTGGCAAGGAGCAGCAAGAGCCTGAGAAGCTGCTGCAGGCTCCTGCTCTCCCCAACACCACCACCACTGCCTCTCCAGGACCTACAAGCCCCCCTCCTCTCTCAGGGGGAACCCTCACAACTACCAGCCACTACCTGCCGCCGCCTGCAGCCAGAGGGGACCTCACAACACCAGTGGGGCCCCTCCACCACCACCACCTGCTACCTGCTTGCTAGCTGCTCAAGCAGGACCTCTGTATTTGTCTTCCTGAGGTGAGCCCTGTGCTCCAGCCCCCCTCTCCCAGTGTTTGTGTGCAGCTAAGTAAGCCAGCGGCATGCTTCCTCCTCCCTCCTGTGTGTGTCCCTATGTGTGTTCTTTCTGTTCTCCCAGCCCTGACCCTGGCCCCAGCCCCAGCCCCTCACATACACACCACCCTCCCATAGCCTCCACCTGATGCAGCTGGAGGAGACTCCCTGGACCCCCCTGCATCAAGCCACTTTTCTCCCCCCAGGCAGAGGGGGACCTCATGGTTCCCTTTCATGCACCCCAACTGACCCCTTCCCACCAAACCTCTGATGGCAGGGCAAGAGCCACCTGAGGGAGCTGCCAATGAGCCTGGGGAAACCCCACAGGGCCAGGGGCCTCTCCCTGGCCACTCTTCCCCAGAGGAGACCACAGGACTGCCCATATCCGACCAGGGCAGAAGAAAAGCAGAGCTCTTCAATGAGTTCTTCGCTTCAGTATTTCTATGTACCGACCAAGCCAATTCCCCCACCTCGACCACTGACGGATGTCCACATGGCACCAGTCCGCCTACGGTTAGTTCTGAAATAGTTAAG